>NC_084736.1:75545191-75592691 GCF_033978785.1 Entelurus aequoreus | reverse complement strand
ACACATGTCGGACTACTAACATAAATAAATGTAACACATGTCGGACTGCTAACATAAATAAATGTAACATATGTCGGACTGCTAACATAAATAAATGTGACACATGTCGGACTACTAACATAAATAAATGTGACACATGTCGTACTACGAGCATAAATAAATGTGACACATGTCGGACTACTAACATAAATAAATGTAACACATGTCGGACTAGTACTACTAACATAAATGAATGTAACATGTTGGACTACGAGCATAAATAAATATAACACGTCGGACTAGTACTACTAACATAAATAAATGTAACACATGTCGGACTACTAACATAAATAAATGTAACACATGTCGGACTACTAACATAAATACATGTCGGACTACTAACATAAATAAATGTAACACATGTCGGACTACTAACATAAATAAATGTAACACATGTCGGACTAGTACTACTAACATAAATAAATGTAACACATGTCGGACTACGAACATAAATAAATGTAACACATGTCGGACTAGTACTACTAACATAAATAAATGTAGCACATGTCGGACTACTAACATAAATAAATGTAACACATGTCGGACTACTAACATAAATAAATGTAACACATGTCGGACTACTAACATAAATAAATGTAACACATGTCGGACTAGTACTACTAACATAAATAAATGTAGCACATGTCGGACTACTAACAAATAAATGTAACACATGTCGGACTACTAACATAAATAAATTTAACACATGTCGGACTAGTACTACTAACATAAATAAATGTAGCACATGTCGGACTACTAACATAAATAAATGTAACACATGTCGGACTAGTACTAACATAAATAAATGTAACATGTTGGACTACGAGCATAAATAAATGTAACATGTTGGACTACGAGCATAAATAAATATAACACATGTCGGACTAGTACTACTAACATAAATAAATGTAACATGTTGGACTACGAGCATAAATAAATGTAACACATGTCGGACTAGTAGCATAAAACGAATGATCTTGAATGTCATCAAAGACAATCTGAAGTGTTAGCAAACAAACACATTGTTAATAAACATGTCCGAAATGTTTTCACTTCTTCGTTTTAGCCGCACATGTTGATATGGAATATGACAACAATAACATACTTCTACATACACGCTTTGCTTCTCCAGAAGTTTGTCAAAGTTAGAATCCGCGTCGATGTGAGAGTTCACCTGCTTTCCTCCTCTCAGCACGCCGCTCTGACACTTCCTGTTCCGCGGGGCTTTTTGGAGCGTCAAAATAAAAACACAGGTTTCAAAATAAGAGCATGCGTAAATGAACTAAGACTTGTTTGAATGGCAGAACAATTGCACTTTTTCAGTCGATCACACTTAAAAAAAAAAAGTACAAACGACAACCTTTTTGTTCTTTAACAAAATCACCTTCTTGTTTCTCCTTCAGCATTAAAATCAGCATCTAAAACCGAAGAACATAATTTTATTTAACATATACCTTACATGGAATTCCTCCCTTAATTGCATTACACGTTTTAAGAATAGTTTTTACTGTATTTGAGTTTCGTGGTTACGCATGCATTTTTAATTTGCTTTTGTAATATTTTAGATTGTAGTGTTGACCTTTCCCAGCAGAGGGCGCCAGCTCTACACAACATCCATGAGAACATCCACCTTCACTTAGTGTAAACATGCTGATATGAACAACAGTTAACTTTCTATTTTTTTATTCCTCTTTAATTGATGTTTATAGTTCGGTTTTACAGACTAAAATGGATATAAAAATGGCAGAGTGGTGGCAACAATGCACTCAATCACATAATTAGACAATAACAATGCAGATCAGCAAACTTATAAACACACTAACAATCAAATAAAAGAAGCGTATTACTGTTTTTTTTCCTTTTTTGTATAAAATACATTATACTGACAAATGTATTGGGACAGCTGGGTGAGTATGGTTCCCCATCTTAGGGAAAAAATGTTTTGAGGACTCTACTAGCCCAAACTCATCCAAGAAAGTACTTCCATAATCTTCTACAGAGAAAATAAAATAGTTTTACTTCCATAGTGTTCTAACAAAGTTAGAGGTATAGTCCAAATGTAGAGATGTCCGATAATGGCTTTTTTTTGCCGGTATCCGATATCCCGATATTGTCCAACTCTTAATTACCGATACCAATATCAACCAATACCGATATATACAGTCGTGGAATTAACACATTATTATGCTTAATTTCTACAACCAGGTATGGTGAAGATAAGGTCCTTTTAAAAAAAAAAATTAATTAAATAAAATAAGATAAATAAATTAAAAATATTTTCTTGAATAAAAAAGAAAGTAAAATAATATAAAAACAGTTACATAGAAACTATTAATTAATGAAAATGAGTAACATTAACTGTTAAAGGTTAGTACTGTTAGTGGACCAGCAGCACGCACAATCATGTGTGCTTACGGACTGTATCCCTTGCAGACTGTATTGATATATATTGATATATAATGTAGGAACCAGAATATTAATAACAGAAAGAAACAACCCTTTTGTGTGAATGAGTGTGAATGGGGGAGGGAGGTTTTTTTTGGGTTGGTGCACTAATTGTAAGTGTATCTTGTGTTTTTTATGTTGATTTAAAAAAAATAATTAAAAAAACGATACCGATAATTAAAAAAAACAATACCGATAATTTCCGATATTACATTTTAAAGCATTTATCGGCAGGCCGATATTTTCGGACATCTCTATCCAAATGTAACATATCAATGATTATATTCCAGTGCAGCATGTCAAGACTTAATATTTGCAATCTCATCCTGAATATATACAATAGCTTTATTTTTCTGCATATTTATTCAAATGTTCTAAGTGTGTCCAAATAAATCCTACGAATATAATTTCAATTAATGAGAAGTGCTGACTGCAGTTTAACCACAGAACATCTCTTGACTGAACAAAGTTACAGTAATGTATGTGACGTCATTAATATCTGATCAAAGCTGTTGAAATATGATTGTGTGTGTCTTCATCTCATTCACACATGGACGCATTAGGAGCTATCAAAACATTACGTCATTGCGTGTCCATTCAATGAAATAGAAATAAAAAGGGTGACATCTGCTGGCCAGGCATGGAATGATAGACCGTGTAGGACAACTTTAATGATTAGTTTTTTTAATGCACTGCAAAAACTTAAATCTAAGAAAGATGAAATATCTCAAATAAGAATGATATTTGCTTATTTTCTGTCTGATAAGATCATTATTCTCACTAAGCAGATTTTATGTTAGAGTGTTTTACTTGTTTTAAGTGTTTTGGTCCTAAATTATCTCATTAAGATATTACAGCTTGTAGCTGAGATTTGATGACCTATATTGAGTAAAACATGCTTGAAACTAGAATATCAACTGTTGCAAAGCTGTGTCATCAACACTCACAAGTATAAAACTACTTTTTTAAAGTAATCATTTCTTACTTCAAGCATGAAAAAAAAATCATGATGCCAAGCTCATATCATTATGTCAAGATAATGGCACTAGCATTTACTTAATTTAAGAATATTTTTCAATATATTAAGCAAAAAGGTCTAATTTTATTTTCCTACCAAGAAAAGTGCACTTGTTATTAGGGAGAATATACTTATTTTAAAGGCCTACTGAAATGAATTTTTTTAATTTAAACGGGGATAGCAGATCCATTCTATGTGTCATACTTGATCATTTCGCGATATTGCCATATTTTTGCTGAAAGGATTTAGTATAGAACGACGATAAAGTTTGCAACTTTTGGTCTCTGATAAAAAAAAAAGCCTTGACCCTACCGGAAGTAGCGTGACGACACCAGGGGAAGGACTGCTCATATTTTCCTATTGTTTACACCAGCAGCGAGAGAGATTCGGACCGATAAAGCGACGATTACCCCATTAATTTGAGCGAGGATAAAAGATTTGTGGATGAGGAACGTGAAAGTGAAGGACTAGCGTGCAGTGCAGAACGTATCTTTTTTCGCTCTAACCGTAACTTAGGTACAAGCTGGCTCATTTGATTCCACACTCTCTTTTCTTTTTTCTATTGTGGATCACAGATTTGTATTTTAAACCACCTCGGATACTATATCCTCTTGAAAATGAGAGTCGAGAACGCAAAATGGACATTCACAGTGACTTTTATCTCCACGACAATACATCGGCGAAGCACTTTAGCTACTGAGCGAACGTGATAGCATCGGGCTTTACTGCATATAAAAACAAAACAAAATAAGTCCCTGACTGGAAGGATAGCCAGAAGATCAACAATACTACCAAACTCTGGACATGTAACTACACGGTTAATGCTTTCCAGCTTGGCGAAGATTAACAATGCTGTTGCTAACGACGCCATTGAAGCTAACTTAGCAACGGGACCTCACAGAGCTATGATAAAAACATTAGCGCTCCACCTACGCCAGCCAGCCCTCATCTGCTCATCAACACCCGTGCTCACCTGCGTTCCAGCGATCGACGGAAGGACGAAGGACTTCACCTGATCATCCGTGCGGTCGGCGGCTAGCAAGTCTGCTATCCAAGTAAGTCCTCCTGGTTGTGTTGCTACAGCCATCTACAGCTTTCTTCTTTTCAGTCTTCATTGTTCATTAAACAAATTGCAAAAGATTCACCAACACAGATGTCCAGAATACTGTGGAATTTTGAAATGAAAACAGAGCTGTTTGTATTGGATTCAATGGGCTCCGATTACTTCCGCTTCCACTGTTGACGTCACGCGCAAACGTCATCATATCGAAACGTTTTCAGCCGGAAGTTTGCCGGGAAATTTAAAATTGCACTTTATAAGTTAACCCGGCCATATTGGCATGTGTTGCAATGTTAAGATTTCATCATTGATATATAAACTATCAGACTGCGTGGTCGGTAGTAGTGGGTTTCAGTAGGCCTTTAAGGTATTTTGGGGTTCATTGAGGTTAGCTAATTTTACTTGTTTTGGAAAGTCTTGACAAGCCAAATTTTCATGTTCTATTGGCAGATAATTTTGCTTAGTTCAAATAAAATACCCCTAATTTTTGTATTTTTTTTTCTTGTTTTTGAACACTGACTTTTTGCAGTGTATACATTCTAGCACACATGATCCATAACGATCAAAATAGCAAAAACGACTTTAGAGGTTGCTGCTGTGCTTCTATTACCTTCCGTTTGGATGCAGAGCAGTTGTTTTTTTTGTCCTACAAAAAAGAACACTTCTTTCCAGCGTCTCTATCGGTGTATAATGAAAACCTTTTGTTGAATACAAAACATGCCCTTTAGTGAAGAAAAATTCATAAATTAGCCGCACCGTTTTTTAGGACGCAGGGTTCAAAGCATGGGGGGGAAAAAATCAGCTTATAGTCCGGAAAATACGGTACACAGTACGGGCCAAAAGTTTGGACACACCTTCTCATTTCAATGTGTTTTCTTTATTTTCATGACTATTTACATTGTAGATTGTCACATTAAAACTATGACACCCGTGAAGTGAAAACACATTTCAGGTGACTACCTCTTGAAGCTCGTGGAGAGAATGCCAAGAGTGTGCAAAGTAGTAATCAGAGCAAAGGGTGGCTATTTTGAAGAAACTAGAACAAGGGTCGGCAACCCAAAACGTTGAAAGAGCCATATTGGACCAAAAATACAAAAAACAAATCTGCCGAATTTAATATTTATTCTACACATTTTTACAACATTAGTCAACAATAGTAAATCAGAGACTACTCAGAAGGTGAGATAACTCCTGGAAATTACTGGCCAAAGGTATAGATGTGTGTCTCCAAGTTAAAGGAAACGACAGGTTTTAACAGATTTATCACAATCTTTGGCAAGCTAGGTAATGTTTGCAGTGGTCTGGAACAACATGGCACACATACAACTTTATGAAATGCAGCCAATATTACAAACAGATAATGTGTCATGAGACATGCAAAACTCAATTATATACAAAGAGATTATAAGTAACAGCTAGCCTAAATAGCATGTTAGCATCGATTAGCTTGCCGCACTGACCAAATATGCCTGATTAGCACTCCAACAAGTCAATAACATCAACAAAGCGCACCGTTGTACATTCACGCACAGTATAAAACTTTTGGTGGACAAAACGAGACAAATAAGGAGTGGAAGATTTTACATGTAAACAAACTGTTGCGTCACAGTCCACACTATGGTGAGTTCAAGAACCGCCGAAATTAGTAGGACAAAACGGTACTTTCATCACACAAAACATATTAAACAGTGGGCTTTCTAACAATTGGGAAGTTTTGTGTCATGTTTGTCCTCAAACAAAAACCATACTAAAAAAAAATATATCTTCCCCATCTTTTTCCATTTTCAATCCTTTTTTAAAAAATGCTCCAGAGAGCCACTAGGGCGGCGGTAAAGAGCCGCAGGTTGCTGACCCCTGAACTAGGAATATAGTTATTTCACCTTTTGTGTTCATTCATAGTTTTGATGTGACAATCTACAATGTAAATAGTCATGAAAATAAAGAAAAGGCATTGAATGAGAAGGTGTGTCCAAACTTTTGGCCTGTACTTTATGTGCTGCACATTGTTTTCTGCAACAAAAAAAAATCTAATTATTCTCTATAAAATATGTTTTGTGTCCATATTTTTGGGTGTCTGGAACAGATTAAATGGATTTGGTTTCAGTTTGTTAAAATAATTGTTTCTAAATGATCACAAAAACTTTGTATTACATTGTGTTCCTGACAAGAAGACAAAAGGCTGTCTTTGAAACCTACCAAGAGTAAGGCTCGTAAAACTCCACTGTGTAGGGGGAAGCAAGATGGTGTTCCTGTGTTCTCTCATGTATGGTAATCAACAGAAGGATGTTGTTCTGGCCCAAGGACTTCAGAGCGGAGAGATGACAGGATCTGCCCAATTTCCAGACGACCTCTTTTTGAAGTATTTTACGAACTCTTTTTGAACTATTTTATGGAGCTCTTTTTCAACTATTTTACGAACTCTGTTTGAACTGACCTTTCCTGTGAATTGTTTACAACCTTTTCGGTGAACTTTTTGCGACCTTTGTCCTTTGGAAACAGCGGTGGTTATGTGGTCGGGGAGGGTCCAAAATAAAAGAAGGAGGCATGCAATCTTTTGGCAGAGCGTTCTGAGATACTGTTCAAGCGTACAGACGACTCTCCTTAATATTGAGTCCAAATTGAATTCTGTCTCTGTTTAATTCTTTGCCTCTTGTCTTGTTTAATAGATGTCATCACTGTTTGAACCTGACAGTTTTCATATAATTGTGTAATCTGTAAAACCTTTTAATGGAGTACACTGCAAAAACTGAAATCTAAGTAAGATTAAATATCTCAAATAAGGGTGATATTTGCTTATTTTCTGTCTGATAAGATAATTCTTCTCACAAAACAGATTTTATGTTAGAGTGTTTTACTTGTTTTAAGGGTTTTGGTCCTAAATGATCTCAGTAAGATATTACAGCTTGTTGCTGAGATTTGATGACCTATATTGAGTAAAACATGCTTGAAACTAGAATATCAACTGTTGCAAAGCTGTGTCATCAACACTCACAAGTATAAAACTACTTTTTTAAAGTCATCATTTCTTACTTCAAGCATGAAAAAAAAAGCATGACTTTGACACAATTGTGTCTCATAATTAAAACAGATGACAGCCAAATGGACTTTGCTGTTTTATTTTCAATGAAAACATAGAAAATGCATACTCATATAGTAGTACAGTTGTTATTAGTAAGAATATACTTATTTTAAGGTATTTTTGGGTTCATTGAGGTTAGCTAATTTTACTTGTTTTGGAAAATCTTGAGAAGCCAAATTTTCTTGTTCTATTGGCAGATAATTTTGCTTAATTCAAGTAAAATACCCCTAATTTTTATTATTTTTTTCCTTGTTTTTGAACACTGACTTTTTGCAGTGTAGAAACAAAAATGCAGGTACAACTTTACTAGTTTATCCCATTATTTTTTCTCTTGCCTGATTTTTCCTGTCGATTCTTTGCTCGTTGTTGTCCTTCTTTTGTTCTGCCAATAAAGAACCACTGGAATCCTGCTACCAGAACTGAAAAGACTTGCAGGACCACACTCCGGTTTCTCCCGTCTACAAAAATAACAAACATTTTTTTAAGGTTAACATGAACCTTTTATTGAATGCAAACCTTCAGCGACGGAAAATAACGACCAAGAGAAAGAATCAAGACCCAAAAAGCGTCATGCTGGCTGATGTGACGGCTGGAGGCGGTCTAGAAAGAAACGACACTGGAACTGACCTTTGACATCTACTGGACTTGACCTCACAGCACAGACACAGGACGCGTGTATCAGAAGAAGCAGCAGCAGCGCACTAATCGGAGCAAGCTGCACTCTAGAAACAACAACGTTGTTAGAAGTCTTCTACAAAGATAACAGCTGTCAATCAAACCAGAAGCAAAAACGACTTGATAGAAAGGAGATTCAGCAAAGAAAAAACATCCTGTTCACGTCCAACTTCATGTGCAAAGTGTCGCCTCCCTCGTGGCCGTAAATGCAATCTCGTCATTTTCAAAACGTCTAGTCTTCCTGCAACATGTTTAGAAAGTCTAAAAAAAATAGACATGGCTTTGCTGGCCGACTTTTTCCCTTTATAAAAACTTTTGGCTGCGTTATGTACATTTATTCCCATCTAGCGTTAAGACTCGCATTGCCCCCCAGAAGCACGTGTCGGGTCGGTGTGGTCGAATGAGGATGTCGCACCGTGTCAGGCAAGATGGCCGACGGTCGAGCAATAAGTCACTACTGGCCTTTTCACGAGGAGCAACCTCTCACACTGATGACTGATCCCACACCTGCGAGACGACAAGAGGGGAAAAGTACATTGTCAATAGATTATACAAAGTCAAAGTCATGATACAAAACTAGTTAGCACTTGTTTGATTGAAATGATCACGTACTGTCGTGTTCATAAGTTTACATAACCTGGGGAGAATTGATGATTTTTTGGCCATTCTTCGGAGAATATGAATGATAACACAAAAACCTTTCTTCGGTTGTGTGGAGCTATTTATTGGCAAACAACTGTGTTTACTCTTTTTAAATCAAAATGACAAAAGAAAGTACCCAAATGACCCTGATCCAAAGTTTACATACCCCAGTGACTTTGATCTGATAACATGCACACAAGTTGACACAAACAGGTTTGAATGGCTAATCAAGGTTCCAATCCTCACCTGTGACCTGTTTGTTTGTAATTAATGTGTGCGTATAAAAGGTCAGTGAGTTTCTGGGCTTCTGACAGACCATTGCATCTTTCATCCAGTGCTGCACACATGTTTCTGGATTCTGAGTCATGGGGAAGGCAAAAGAATTGTCAAAGGATCTGCGAGAAAAGGTAATTGAACTGCATAAAACAGGAAAGGGGTATAAAAAGATATCCAAGGAATTGAGAATGCCAATCAGCAGTGTTCAAACGCTGATTAAGAAGTGGGAAATGAGGGATTCAGGTCGACCAGCAAAAGATTTCAGCCACAACTGCCAGGAAAGTTGTTCGAGATGCAAAGAAAAATCCACAAATAACTTCAGCTGAAATACAGGACTCTCTGAAAAATTGTGGTGTGGCTGTTTCAAGATGCACAATAAGGAGGCACTTGAAGAAAAATGGGCTGCATGGTCGAGTCGCCAGAAGAAAGCCATTTCTGCGCAAATGTCACAAAGTATCCCGCTTAGATTACGCCAAACAGCACAGAGACAAGCCTCAAAACTTCTGGAACAAAGTCATTTGGAGTGATGAGACCAAAATTGAGCTTTTTGGCCACTCGACCATGCATGAGTGGAAGAAAGGTTTTTGTGTTATCATTCAGTGTCCAGGCGACTCTCCTCAGATTGAGCCGGATTGAATTCTGTCTCTGTTTAATTCTTTGCTTCTTGTCCTGTTTAATAGATGTCATCAGTGTTTGAACCTGACACTAATAAGCAATAATTCTGAGGTTATTGAGGGAAGACTCTTAGTTAATGGCTTACTGGTTGTATAATAAGGCCATGCAGAATAAAGCATTAATAAGTACTTAATAATGACTAATTAAGAGCCAATATGTTACTAATTTGCATGTTAATAAGCTAGTAATTAATGGTGAATATGTTCCCCATACTAAAGTGTTACCATTTGAATTGCTTTTATCCAAACAGTACCTTGTTTACTGGTGCCAGCTGCGTCCGCACAGAACCAGCATGGAGTCGATTGCTGTCCCCAAACCTCCCAGGAGATCTCTCTCTGCGGCTGTCCAGCACTCTGCCGGGCGACTTCTCTCTGTCCAAGGGGCGGGCCGGAGACTTGTCCCGTCTGAACTCGGTGCGTCCCTCGCGGTAGCGGTGAGGGGTGCTGGGCTCTCGATGCAGACCATCATGGCTGCCGGGCCCCGAGGTCAAGCGCTTTGTGATGTGCTCTGTGTAGGTGGGAGGGCCTCGCTTAGTGGGACTCCTGGAGGACCACAACAGAGGACAACATCCCATTTGGCCTCCAAATCCAACAAATACTCTTCTCAGGTCAGATTGGAGAGGGCTTGAACAAGAAAACTGCTCAAACCAAAGAATCAAACATCTATCTTAATCTTACTTTGGGGTGGCGTGGCTCAGATGGTAGAGCGGTAAGAGGGTATCTAATGCTTAAACAAAAAATAAACAAAAGGTGAGTGCCCCTAAGAAAAGGCATTGAAGCTTAGGGAAGACGATGCAGAACGAAACTAAAATTGAACTGGCTCCAAAGTAAACAAAAACAGAATGCTGGACGACAGCAAAGACTTGCTGTGGAGAAAAGATGGCGTCCACAATGTACATCCGAACATGACAAGACAATCGACAATGTCCCCAATAAGAAGGATAAAAACAAATAGATGCGGGAAATATCGCTCAAAGGAAGACATGAAACTGCTACAGGAAATTACACCTACATTGAGACAAGAGCTATAGTGATGCATGCTTGATTATGGTTTGAATTCATATCCAACAATTGTGACAACTTTTTACTGTCAACTAAGTTTAGTTTTTGAATGATTCCTGCTGGTGGTGTGCCTACTGATTTTTTTTAACGCAAAAAATGTGCCTTGGCTCAAAAAACGGTTGAAAAACACTGCAGTAGATAATGGGTTTTCTCAATGTAAAGCACTTTGAGTCGCTAGAGAAAAAGCGCTATATAAATATAATTCACTTCACTTACTTTGGTTGGTTGAGTTTACGAACCCAACCCGCCGTTGGTTGAAACAGTATTTGTCACAGAGTTGTGCCATTTGAGCAATAAAAAGTCAACCCGAGAAACATAATTTTTGTTTGAACGCCACTTAGAGATCGACACAATCCTGCCCTCCAACCACCGGAACTAAGAAAGTTAGTGCAGAGGAGGAAAAAAAAGAGGACGACCGAATCAGAGAAACAAAACATTAAAAACATTTCCTGCTGGATTGCATCACACAAGCTGCAGCCAGCGTCGACGAACATTTAACCATGAAAATATTGAGAAGCTGCAGATGCTGTTTAACGTGTTTCAATATGTTCTGTCTAGTCCTGACTCAACAAACTGGACGGTGGAGTATTACTTCTGGTGCACAAACATGTAAATGTCGAACATAAACAATGATTTCCTTCTTTCCAACAACGAAGATGCAACCCATGGGAGACACAAAAGTCTGCTTTCCAAGTTAAATGCGGAACAATATTATTACGATATTTCACAAAACTACTTTAGTTATTGCGTAGTACAATCCATTGTACACCCTTTCTAAAAGGCATTAAACTTGTAGTGTTTTCGGAGCACCAAACATGGATTAAATGGATTTCAATTTATTTCAATAGCGTTTTGAGTTACAAGCTCGTTCGTGGAACGCAACGTGTTCGTTCGTAAGTTGAGCTGCCTACCGCTGTAAATTTATTTACGGGGTTCGTACTTTTCCATGGCCAAATTCAAGCACTTTTTAAAGACTTTCAAGATCAATTTTCCAGTTTTTCCAGTACCCTTCAAAAGGCCAGTGTGAATCAATCCATAGCCTTGTTTTTTGAGGTCACCAAATGCTGTCTGTAGGAAAAATATGGAAAATCTGCTAAAAACCTAAGCCTAACATTGAACCAGCAGTTATCACTAACTGAATGGGGCATAGAAAATGAAGCGGTGTGACTATTCAATGTCATTGGTGTTTGCAAACGTGTCTCCATTTGTGTTTTTCAGTTTTCTTGTTCTTTTTCTTACTTACAGCACTCAATGACATGGAACAGCACGGATTGATTCACACCGTATTTGTGCCTGTAAACTGCATAATGTGATATAAATACACGCATCCTCCAAATGTCAATTTCACTCATTTATTAACAAAACTGTTCCACATTAATATAAGGATAATAAATTAAAGGAAAATATTTTGTTTGTATCACAACACCTCAGTCACCTTTCATTAAGCATATCTAGCCTTATAACTGTGGCTATGATAACAAATTAACAAAAGTTAACTTTTTTTGCTTTCACTGAGTTAGCCAGACAAGTTAAGTAGACAACGAAAATAGAGCAAAAAATGCATACAACCATGTTGTGTAAAAACTACAAAATCATTCATATGAACTCAGGTCTAAGTTGTGAAAAAGGTCACACATTATACATTACATGACCTTCACAGTACAAACAAGTCCAATAATGTAACCATTTTAATGCAATTAACCAAAACGACAAAATGTAACTTGTTTGCTTTCACTGAGGTAGTCAGACAAGTTAAGTAGAGCAAAAAATACATCGAACCATGTTGGATTTCCTTTTTGCATACTTTGCAGCAGGCTACACCTGGATTTGGTCCACGTTTTATCCAAAGTTTGTATTCGTCATTTCCCATCCAATGTTCTTTAAAACGACAACCTCCCGGCATGATGGACAGTTATTTCTTTCCATTTTATAATTGTTAGAATAATTGTTTTTAAATTATCACAAAAACTTTGTATTACATTGCGTTCCTGACAAGAAGACAAAAGCTGACTTTGAAACCTACCAAGAGTAAGGCTCGTAAAACTCCACTGTGTAGGGGGGGAAGCAAGATGAAGGTGTTCCTGTGTTCTCTCATGTATGGTAATCAACAGAAAGATATTGTTCTAACCCAAGGACTTCAAAGCGGAGAAAACCAAGGATCTGCCCAATTTCCAGACGACCTCTTTTTGAAGTATTTTACGACCTCTTTTTGAAGTATTTTACAAACTCTTTTTGAACTATTTTATGGACCTCTTTTTGAAGTATTTAATGAACTCTCTTTGAACTATTTTATGGAACTCTTTTTGAACTTTTTTTACGACCTCTTCTTTTGAACTATTCTGTAACCATTCCCTCTGGAAGTGGAAGCGGTGGTCAGGTGGTCGGAGAAAGTCAAATAAAGAAGGAGGAGTGCAATCTTTTGGCAGAGCGTGCTGGAGACTGTACAAGAGTACAGTGTGTCCAGGCGTTTCTCCTCAATTGAGTCCAAATTGAATTCTGTCTCTGTTTAATTCTTTGCCTCTTGTCTTGTTTAATAGATGTCATCAGTGTTTGAACCTGACAATAATTAGCCTATTGAGTCAGACTGCCGAGAAATATGATGAACATGTCCACGCATTTACAAGCACTCCACCCAAAATTCTAGCATTTTTCAAACCTTGAAAACACAACATTAAAATCCAAGCATTTTCAAGGTTTTTAAGCCACCATACGAACCCTGTATTTAATATGAAGCCTACACTTGTCCAATTTGAGTAATATTTATAGTATGGCAATATGGACACAACGATTCAATGACAACCACAATATTGGAGAAGTGTAGCAGACAGCTTATATACACAAGCAAGCACTACTTATATACACAAGCAACAGAACAAGCGGTTGACAGAGTTGAATTTTGGCCAACTGTTACTGGAATTTGGGCAAGAAGTAAGACTAAAACTATATACTTTATAGGTCATACATGGCACAATATCTATGTCACTTTAAGAGGGCTGTGTCAGAAAAATTGTATGCAAATTCTCAAAAAACTTTCCGTTCTCTGAGTTCCCAATGAACAGACAAGAGGCTGTCTTTGTTGCACCAAGCAAAGGCTTGGAAAATGCCAATGTGTACGATGGGAGGAGACGGGATGGGGGTTATCTATTGTCATGGAAGACCTGTTCAAGCTGAATCCAAGACCGGCCCAAGCCCGAGGCATCTTTTTCTTTAGTGTTAATGTGACCGAAAACAATGACTGTTTACATACTCCCCATTCCTTTAGAAACAGCTGTTGTCATGTAAAAGAGGAAAATCCAAATAAAAAGAGCTGGCGTACAATCTTTCGCCAGAGCGTGCTAAGACACTTTAAGAGGTTACAGGTCCTCAATTGAGTCCAAATTTAATTCTGTCTCTGTTTGATTCTTTGCTTCTTGTCTTGTTTAATAGATGTCATCAGTGTTTGAACCTGACAGGCTGTCTTTACCCTTTCATCTGGGTTGTCTTTATGTAGCTTGTGCAGTTGGACTTACAACTGTTATGATTTAGAAGTATTTTTGGGATTGCTTATTAGATATTAATGCGTTATAAAGGTTGGCTTAGAATGTATTTCAATGTTGCTTATATATTGATGATCCTTATTGAATATTCATGCATAATAGGTTAACATAGACGATACTATGCTTACAACTGTTTGTGCAATGAATCTCTGTTGAATTGTTGCAGACTGAAAACTTAGAGTAACATTCAGGACGGACTGGGATTTCCTGTTGTTAAACAATTAAATGAGCTGAGGAGGTGCAAAGAGGGATATGAGCAAGGTCAAGACTTTTTGAGATTAACAATTGATTGATTGGCATGGCAACCATGATGATGAATAATACTTGACTCAAAAGATACAGCAATAAACCAATAAAGAGGCAGATGAGATCAACAAACAGTGACTCACTAAGACTGGAGAGGAAAGCCGTGCATCATAAAACTCCCCCAACCTGCTACAAGATAAATTGACTATCGGGGGTTCTTGCCTTCACTCAAGCCCACATGTGTGGTGACTGTTTTGACAACAACTCAGAGAGCCTCTGAAGTACATGTCATTGTGTTGATGCAATAAATGTAACAGATTGAATATTGAAAAGAGTGTCTGACAAAGTTTATTCTCCCTCTGATCAAAACCAACACGTGGAGAGTGGAGAGAGTCCAAGTTATTGGAATCCATCGCCGAACACAACTACTCTAGTTACATTGGAATGACTTAAGGAGGAAACAAACCCTCTGTTGGAGCCGGTCCTCTGCAGCTCTCCAGACTCCCTGATCAGACTTCCCTTACAGCAGATGACCCGCAGCTTGTTCTGGTAGGACGAGGCCAGATAAATGGCCCCGGAGGAGATGGCTGGGCCCAGATAGCGGGGGCTGGGGATGTCCAGGTGGGCCAACACTGAAGGACTGGGAGCAAGAGCAGGTGTGTGAAACAGAAGCTTGATGTCAGGTGTGTCCAAACGTGCCATTCAGAGGCCAGCCGCTAATTTTCTACTGGCCATCAGCATATTGCAAAATACATTGAAGTAATTATTATAGAGCGATATTATTCATTTGTTTTGTCAACTATAACACAAAGTTAAAATAACTTAGTACACACATTGGCCTAGTGGTTAGAGTGTCCGCCCTGAGATCGGTAGGTCGTGAGTTCAAAGCCCGGCCTAGTCATACCAAAGACTATAAAAATGGGACTCATTACCTCCCTGCTTGGCACTCAGCATCAAGGGTTGGAATTTGGGGTTAAATCACCAAAAATGATCCCCGGGCGCGGCCACCGCTGCTGCCCACTGCTCCCCTCACCTCCCAGGGGGTGATCAAGGGTGATGGGTCAAATCCAGAGGATAATTTCGCCACACCTAGTGTGTGTGTGTGACAATCATTGGTACTTTAACTTTTAACTTTAACATTGCGTTTTAGAATCTTTAGGGCCTGATCTACTAAAAGTTTGCTTGTATTAAAAGACGTGCAAACTTGACAGCACACACAAAGTTGATCTACGAAACTTGTGCGCAGAGGATTGCGTCTCTTAATTGAGGAAAAATAGAGAAGACAATCCATTTAGCGTGTCTGTCTTCATGAATAGCAGAATATATGCTGGTGATCTGCAAAACTGTTTTGCGAACGTTGTTTTGCTTCTATATTTAGCACGGTAATAAAGTACGTGCAAACTTGCACTGTTACGCACAAATGGCTGCAAGAAAGGAGGAGATCGCCTCTGCACAGCCATATGATGGACAGATAATTCTGCAGCTGTGTGTCAACATATGTGGACAGTCAGAAACAAAAATATCAGACATATTGTCTATTGAGCAATATAATTTTATAGTTGTATAGCTGCTGAATGACTTAAAGGCCTACTGAAACCCACTACTACCGACCACGCAGTCTGATAGTTTATACATCAATGATGAAATCTTAACATTGCAACATATGCCAATACGGCCGGGTTAGACTACTAAAGTGCAATTTTAAATTTCCCGTGAAATATCCTGCTGAAAACGTTTCGGTATGATGACGCCTGCACGTGACGTCACGGATTGTAGAGGACATTTTGGGACAGCATTGTGGCCAGCTATTAAGTCGTCTGTTTTCATCGCAAAATTCCACAGTATTCTGGACATCTGTGTTGGTGAATCTTCTGCAATTTGTTCAATGAACAATGGAGACAGCAAAGAAGAAAGCTGTAGGTGGGAAGCGGTGTATTAGCGGCCGGTTGCAGCAACACAAATACGTAGCCGGTGTTTCATTGTTTACATTCCCGAATGATGACAGTCAAGCTTTACCATTGGCCTGTGGAAAACTGGGACAACAGAGACTTTTACCAGGAGGACTTTGAGTTGGATATGCAGACGCGGTACCGTGAGTACGCAACCAGAATGTTGCTGGCTGTGGGATTGAATGTGTTGTGCGGGTGTTTGATTTGTATTGGCGGGTTATATGGACGGGAGGGGGGAGGTGTTTGTTATGCGGATTAATTTGTGGCATATTAAATATAAGCCTGGTTGTGTTGTGGCTAATAGAGTATATATATGTCTTGTGTTTATTTACTGTTTTAGTCATTCCCAGCTGAATATCAGGTCCCACCCGCCTCTCACAGCATCTTCCCTATCTGAATCGCTTCCACTGCCCTTTAGTCCTTCACTCTCACTTTCCTCATCCACGAATCTTTCATCCTCGCTCAAATTAATGGGGAAATCGTCGCTTTCTCGGTCCGAATCGCTCTCGCTGCTGGTGGCTATGATTGTAAACAATGTGCAGATGTGAAGAGCTCCACAACCGGTGACGTCACGCTACTTCCGATACAGGCAAGGCTTTTTTATCAGCGACCAAAAGTTGCGAACTTTATCGTCGATGTTCTCTACTGAATCCTTTCAGCAAAAATATGGCAATATCGCGAAATGATCAAGTATGACACATAGAATGGACCTGCTATCCCCGTTTAAATAAAAAAATCGCATTTCAGTAGGCCTTTAAGGGGCTGATTAAAACTAATTCAATTGATTCATTTTGGTCTAGGGCAGGGGTCGGCAACCCGGGGCTCTAGAGCCGCATGCGGCTCTTTAGCGCCGCCCTAGTGGCTCTCTGGACCTTTTTCAAAAATGTATGAAAAATGGAATAACGGACGGCGTGGCGAAGTTGGTAGAGTGGCTGTGCCAGCAATCGGAAGGTTGCTGGTTACTGGGGTTCAATCCCCACCTTCTACCATCCTAGTCACGTCCGTTGTGTCCTTGGGCAAGACACTTCACCCTTGCTCCTGATGGCTGCTGGTTAGCGCCTTGCATGGCAGCTCCCGTGTGTGAATGTGTGTGTGAATGGGTGAATGTGGAAATACTGTCAAAGCGCTTTGAGTACCTTGAAGGTAGAAAAGCGCTATACAAGTATAACCCATTTATCATTTATTTAATAAGATGAGGGGTAAAAAATATATTTTTTGTTTTAGTATGGTTTCTGTAGGAGGACAAACATGACACAAACCTCCCTAATTGTTATAAATCACACTGTTTATATTAAACATGCTTCACTGATTCGAGTATTTGGCGAGCGCCGTTTTGTCCTACTAATTTTGGCGGTCCTTGAACTCACCTTAGTTTGTTTACATGTATAACTTTCTCCGACTTTCTAGGACGTGTTTTATGCCACTTCTTTTTCTGTCCCATTTTGTCCACCAAACTTTTTAACGTTGTGCATGAGTGCACAAAGGTGAGTTTTGTTGATGTTATTGACTTGTGTGGAGTGCTAATCAGACATATTTGGTCACTGCATGACTGCAAGCTAATCGATGCTAACATGCTATTTAGGCTAACTATATGTACATATTGCATCATTATGCCTCGTTTGTAGGTATATTTGAGCTCATTTAGTTTCCTTTAAGTCATCTTAATTTAATTTATATCTCATGACACACTATCTGTATGTTATATGGCTTTTAATTTTTTGCGGCTCCAGACAGATTTTTTTTTTTGTATTTTTGGTCCAATATGGTTTTTTCAACATTTTGGGTTGCCGACCCCTGGTCTAGGGTTGCGTTTCATATAGGAGATATATTATTACCAACATATTTCCTATAGAAAAAAATATGCATTACACAGTGTGCTAAAAATATGTTCTGTTCGCCCTTCAATATGACCAAGAAAAGGTGATAAATACTGTACATATTTGTGTGCCGCATGTCAACAACATGACGAAACGCCACAGGCTGGACCACATGATGCCATAAATGTCGAGGGAAATAAGTGTCTCCATGGTGACAGCCGGTACACACACAAAAATGCCATTTAAATAGGGCGGCTGCACCACTTGTGCACTTGTTACACACACAGCCGCAACACGCCCACTAATGATACACTCAATTGTATTGTTTGCGCACACTCTTTAGCACTTGTTATTTGGATCTGAGTAGATCAGGCCCAATATGTACAAAATGTGATAAAGTGACCCTTACATCATTTCAAGCTTTTCAGTATGCGGCCTAAAGGTTTGGGCAGCCCTACTCCAAGTGATGTTAAATGGGATTTGGTGTCCACTGGCACTCACCCCAAAGCAGAGTGTCCCTGAACCTCAATGACATCCAGTGAGTTGAAGTAGGTGACAAACAAATAGGGCTCTCTGTAGGCTGCACCACAGAACATAGTCAAGTACTGCACTACATTCAACAACATGGGTTCATTCCTTGCATTTACCAAAGGACAAAGGCAGGTGACTCCACTTGATGTCCTCGGTGCGGCTCCTTCGCCCGTACGTGTCCACAAACACTCCAAACTCTGGAAGATGACAAAATGTTGCGATGTCGGGAGTTAAGTGGAGTCAAGTCCAAAATATATAGTGGATTGATACAGTACACATTACATATTGACTACTGTATTTTTCGGACTAAAAGCCGCTACTTTTTTCCCATGCTTTGAATCCTGCGGTTTATAAAACGGTGCGGCTAATTTATGGATTTTTCTTTGCTAAAGGTCATACTGTTTTGTATTCAACAGTCTTCATATTACCCCAATGGAGACATTGAAATGGTGTGTTATTGTTTGTGCAATGGCGACATCTTTTGGACAAGTTCGCTCACTGCCGTTGCTGCGGTTGAAAATGTACTTCCTGTGTTGTGTCTTCAACCGGATGTATATGTTACGCATGCTTATGCGCTGGTCGTTTCCCCAAGATGCAGCTGGACTTTCAGAAGCAGCGTGCAGGTAGGAAAAATGGTTTATTACCAAAACAAGGCAAGAATACAAAAACAGGATATAAACTTAGCAACAAGAAGCAAAGATAACCAAGCAGCAAACAAAACAGCCAGAGTGTGGCGAGAGGCAGGAATAAATAGCTCTCTGATTAGTGACCGGGAGCAGGTGAGCGTGAGGTGTTTGCGGAAGTAGGAACACATATTACTTGCCGGGAGTGCGTTGCTATGGAAACGGAAATAATGAGGATAGAAGTTCCGGTAATGCATAAAATAACCAAAATACGGTAAATATTGTACATATTACATATTGTTATGAAAGTATCTGTTACTACATTATATATATACTTTCAGTGTGTATATTGTACATATTACATATTGTTATGAAAGTGTCTGTTACTACATTATTTATATATACACTTGCAGTGTGTATATTGTACATATTACATAGTTATGAAGGTGTCTGTTACTACATTATATATATACTTGCAGTGTGTATATTGTACATATTACATATTGTTATGAAAGTGTCTGTTACAACATTATATATATATACTTGCCGTGTGTATATTGTACATATTACACAGTTATGAAGGTGTCTGTTACTACATTGTATATATACTTGCAGTGTGTATATTGTACATATTACATATTGTTAATGAAGGTGTCTGTTACTACATTATATATATACTTGCAGTGTGTATATTGTACATATTACATATTGTTATGAAGGTGTCTGTTACTACATTATATATATACTTGCAGTGTGTATATTGTACATATTACATATTGTTATGAAAGTGTCTGTTACTACATTATATATATACTTGCAGTGTGTATATTGTACATATTACATAGTTATGAAGGTGTCTGTTACTACATTATATATATATACTTGCAGTGTGTATATTGTACATATTACATAGTTATGAAGGTGTCTGTTACTACATTATATATATACTTGCAGTGTGTATATTTTACATATTACATATTGTTATGAAGGTGTCTGTTACTACATTGTACATATACTTGCAGTGTGTATATTGCACATATTACATATTGTTAATGAAGGTGTCTGTTACTACATTATATATATACTTGCAGCGTGTATATTGTACATATTGTGATGGTGTCTGTTACTACATTATATATATATATACTTGCAGTGTGTGTATTGTACATATTACATATTGTTATGAAGGTGTCTGTTACTACATTATATATATATACTTGCAGTGTGTATATTGTACATATTACATATTGTTAATGAAGGTGTCTGTTACTACATTATATATATACTTGCAGTGTGTATATTGTACATATTACATATTGTTATGAAGGTGTCTGTTACTACATTATATATATATACTTGCAGTGTGTATATTGTACATATTACATATTGTTATGAAGGTGTCTGTTACTACATTATATATATACTTGCAGTGTGTATATTGTACACATTACATATTGTTAATGAAGGTGTCTGTTACTACATTATATATATACTTGCAGTGTGTATATTGTACACATTACATATTGTTATGAAAGTGTCTGTTACTACATTATATATATACTTGCAGTGTGTATATTGTACATATTACATATTGTTATGAAGGTGTCTGTTACTACATTATATATATACTTGCAGTGTGTATATTGTACATATTGTTATGAAGGTGTCTGTTACTACATTATATATATACTTGCAGTGTGTATATCAAACGTTGATGGAGGGTTTTGAAGTTGTTTTTGAGGACTTTTAAAGCTACAACGGTGACTACTATTAGCCGCGTTTTTATTATTAATATTATTATTATTTATTATAACATGAGTGTTCTTGTCTTTCATGATTGTGAAGAAAAATTCCAGAAAAAGCGCAGTTCCCCTTTAAGTGCCAAAATTATGACTAAAATGGTGAAGCTGTGTTTTCATTTGCACTTTATTTTATTGAGAGTTCAGCTAAGAAACTTATTTATTGTTATTTTGTTTATGTCTTTTAGCACAACATAATTGTATGTTACTTTTTTGTCAGTTATTCTTGAGTCTTATCTTTGTGTATTTGATAAGTACTTAATTTTCTAATCAGCCTGACCTAAGCCTGAGATTTATGTGTTAAATAAAAAAATAATCATTGTGACTAACACATGCTTTCATATAACTTGACAAGGTTGTAAACTGTGAATAGGTTTGATTACATTATTTTAACGTGATTAAAAATAAGGGTAAGATTACCAATCCAGTGTTAATATTTGAGTGTGCCCCAGACCGCTCTGTAGTGAAAAAGTTAGGCCCCGAGGTCAAAAAAGGTTAAGAACCCCTGGACTAAGACGTGTTGCGGACATAAACAGGTGCCACCGTATTTATGTATGAGTTGACTACAAAGCGTAGTGTTGCTGTGGCTGTGTGCACCCACCATGAAAACATAGCAGGTACTCCTCCTTGTGCATGCTGCTGGCCACCTGCATGATGGCGATAGGGAAAGTGTGAGACGAGGCGGCAAATACCGCTGAAGCCAGCGACATGTCGTTCTTGTCCAAGAACTCTGTAGCGGATCAAACACAGGATGTGTGTCAAACAACAGATTCGGTTCTAGTTCAGTTACACCTTCTTTCATAAACATACACTGAATCTATAGAAAGGGTTTCAGCAGGGGTGTACAAACTGTTTACATCAAGAAAAGTTTCAAAATGCACAACTGTTAGAATAATTGTTTCTAAGTTATCACAAAAACTTTGTGTTACATTTGAGTGCCCGGTGAGAAGACAAAAGCTGTCTTTGGAACCTACCAAGATTAAGGCTCGTAAAACTCCACTGTGTAGGGGGGGAAGCAAAATGAAGGTGTTCTGTTTTCTTTCATGTATGGTAATCAACAGAAAGATATTGTTCTAACCCAAGGACTTCAAAGCGGAGAGGAAGCAAGACCAGACTCCCCTCCAGGCGATCTCTTCTTGAAACTCCTTTTTGAACTGTTTTACGAACGTCTTTTTTAACTATTTTATGACCTCTTCTTTTGAACTGTTCGGTAACCATAGGCAACGCTGTTTACGACCCACTTCCCTCTGGAAGCAGCTGTGGTCATGTGGTCGGAGAAAGTCAAATAAAGAAGGAGGAGTACAATCTTTCGCCAGAGCGTGCTGAGAAACTGTGCAAGGGTACGGTGTACAGGCGACTCTCCTCAATTGAGTCCAAAATTGAATTCTGTCTCTGTTTAATTCTTTGCCTCTTGTCTTGTTTAATAGATGTCATCAGTGTTTGAACCTGACAACAACTTTTTTAACCTTTGTATTGATGATCAAAAGTGCCACAAATCCAGTGTATGTCAAGTTATGCCAAGTAATCAAATATATTGCCTTGTGTTATTAATGTGGTATGATATAATATTCAACATTAAAACTTTTTCTAGTCACATTCCACATTTTTGGTTTTGGCAAAACACCCCAGGCGGCACTTTGGACCTCACTGTTTTACATACGAGGTGAGTCAGAAAAGTTCCAAGGCTGTTGATGGTGACTCTGTAGTGTTTTTTCGATATGAGGGGCATTGTGATTTCTTGGCAAAGGGCAAGACGACTAACGAGCACCAGAAAGTCATCCTGCAGCGTTAGCTTTGTTCAGTGCGCGAGAAGAGGCGAGAGTTGTGGCAGGACCACTTTTGGCTGAGTCACCATGACAAGGCGCCTCTTCACGATGCCCAGAGCCTTCAACAGTTCCTGTCTGAAAGAACATAGCCTTGCTTGAGCAACTTCACTACTCACCCGACCTGGTTCAGTGTAATTTTTTATTTCCCCGAAGGTTATGGAGGGTTATCCAGTGGACCACTTTTAAAGATGGGGATGACAATAAGAAAATCACGACGACGAAGCTGCGGAGTATTATGGAAGAATCCTTCAAGGAGTACGCAAAGAGAAAGCTGGGAAAGTTCTCCAGACTACAGGGGGATTACTTTGAAGTGGAAAAATTGTGATTTATAGTTGAACTATATATTTTGAGATGCCAGTCCTGACTTTTCCTAAACACATTCTTGATGATGAAAAACCTTATGTAGTTTTATCTCTGATGACTATTATCATTCATAGTTAACATAACAATGGACATCAGTCTGTTTTCTGACTAGTAGAACAGGTTAAAGAGCTCTTGAACAGAGTGGGGGCAGAATGTCTCAGGCTGTATGCAAAGAAAATCGGGATCCTTCAAACACCCCGCTGGACCATCCACCTCTCAAGAAGGAGGTAATTTTCTGGCAGAAGTCAGCGACTTCAAGTACAGAACAGGACATTGAGGTGACAAAGGTGTTGCCATAGAGCGCTCTGAATGGCATGTCAAGTGTGAGAAAATCCAATCTCTCTCGACACATCAAGATTAGCTTTTTCCAAGCTTGCTCCTCTATGGCTCTGAAACCTGGACCCTGAAGCCCACCGTTCTAAAGTCTCCGGATGGATACTACACCAGGATGCTGTGTGTGGTACTGAACATCAACCAGAACATGTCACACGCTATTGTGACACTAATTTCCATCCACTTGTTTGTCACCTTTTGTTTGGCCGGTAAGACCATTTTGTGTTCAGTGTGGGGAGCAGTTAATTGGTTTTTCCTTTGTGTCTTATGTCTTTCTTTGTTAGGGCATAATTGCTGCAGGTGTGCATAATTAACTGGCCTATTTAACCACACCTGCAGGGGTAGGAAGGCACTGGCTGATTACTCTTCGTGACACAGGACCTCTGATTCATGCTCTGGATTCTTCTCCTCAATTCCAGTTCCTGTATGACCTTTCGCCTGCCGGCTCAGGTACTCACCCTGTTCGTGATTTTGTATTTTACCCGTTGCAGTCTTTTTGCAGTGCAATCTTTTGTTTCCCTTTTTTTATGCACCGTAGTTTTTTGTTATCCACTTAAGTGTTACTCTTTATCTCTGTCTTGAGCAATAAAAACCCTTTTTGATCTTACTCCTGCCTGTGTTTTGCATCTTGGGATCCGCTAGCCTCTTTGAGGGTATCACCAAGCGTGTCAGAACAAGCATGTTACCAACTAGTATCTGTATGAGGGTCTACCAAGGCTGAGTGACAAGGAAGATGACACTTGCAAGTCACTGCCACAAACAACCAGAACTTCTTCTGGGAGATGTTGCATCTGACCAGACTTCCCTCCCAGGAAAGTAAAGTCACTGGTCAATCCCAAGTTCTTTCAGATGTCATATATGCAGAGTAAGGACCATCAAGACAGAATAGGAATATCATCAAGTTTTACTCAAGGTTCAGGAGATCAGCAAAACCAATACATTCATATCGGCTTCTCGTATCGATCTAACACTCAAACGGAAGAGCCAACTTCTTGCACACGAAGAAAGCCCCCACCTGTCCGGAAAGGAACACAGCCTCATTGTTCTACTACAGATAAGACAAAAGGGAGTATTCCATCTCCTACAGTGCAAGCCTTCAAGGTAACACACATAGTTTACTTGCGGACATGAGATAAAAAATTGAAAGAGTACAAATGGAAAAACACTAGCTGATTCAAACATGACTATGAATACAGAAAGAACTCTTAAACATATATGCATTCTCCACAGAGCCAACACACGGGCACCGACCAAAAGGAGGCCCAATGCCACCGTACGCTGACCTACTAAGGAATGATTGCAGGAGTGGAGAGCTCTATAGAACTGGTCGCAATGCATGGGGAACGGCAAGGATTGGAATGTCCATTAACAAATCTGGGTAAGTGTAACGGAGGCCAGCCAGTGTGGCGGAGCCATGTGGCAATTGGTATACCTCATTTACTGCCAACCTCAAGAGCCGTTTAGTGCTTTGAACTCAGTAGTCAGCACGCTCGCCTCTCATGCGGACGACTTCGGTTCGAGTCCCATGCAGAACGGAAAAGGGAGCGACCGAACCATGTGGGTTACATAAGGACATTGATATTACTGACTTTTTTTTGATTGATTGAGACTTTTATTAGTAGGTTGCACAGTGAAGTACATATTCCGTACAATTGACTACTAAATGGTAACACCCGAATACGTTTTTCAACTTGTTTAAGTCGGGTCCACTTAAATTAATTCATGATACAGATATATACTATCATATATACTATCATCATAATACAGTCATCACACAAAATAATTACATTGAATTATTTACATTATTTACAATCAGGGGTGTGGAGGGGGGGGTAGGATATGGACAGCAAGTAGTGGACATAGAGCGAGAGAGAGAGAGAGAGAGAGAGAGAGAGAGAGAGAGAGAGAGAGAGAGATCAGAAGGCATAAGAAAAAGAAAAAGTATCTGCATTTGATTGTTTACATTTGATTATTAGCATTTGATTATTAGCAATCTGGGGAGGGTGTTAGTTTAGGGTTGTAGTTGCCTGGAGGTGAACTTTTATTGCGGTTTTGAAGGAGGATAGAGATGCCCTTTCTTTTATACCTGTTGGGAGCGCATTCCACATTGATGTGGCATAGAAAGAGAATGAGTTAAGACCTTTGTTAGTTCGGAATCTGGGTTTAACGTGGTTAGTGGAGCTCCCCCTGGTGTTGTGGTTATGGCGGTCATTTACGTTAAGGAAGTAGTTTGACATGTACTTCGGTATCAGGGAGGTGTAGTGGATTTTATAGACTAGGCTCAGTGCAAGTTGTTTAACTCTGTCCTCCACCTTGAGCCAGCCCACTTTAGAGAAGTGGGTAGGAGGGAGGTGGGATCTGGGGTGGAGGTCTAGAAGTAACCTGACTAGCCTGTTCTGAGATGTTTGACAATAACGTCAAATTAAATGTAAGCATTTCCTGTGTTGTAGAGCTGAGCTGCTGCAAATTTACTGGTAAAAGGTAACCACTGTACAAGCAATGAGACCATCAGACTGTTCAAAAACAGTTAAAATGCATCATCAAACACTGTACTGTATGTCAGTAGCGACAAACGGTATAAATGTGGCATTGCACTTCCAAGTCAAAATTGGGGAACGTGCTAGAATAAGATGATTAGCTCACCCTCAAGTACAAACTGCTTCATCTCGATCTCGTAAAACTTGTTGGTTCCAATGATGATGCTGTAGCTGGTCAGGTGGATGCAGCTGCAGGGCTCCAGGGTTTCAATCTCCTGGGAGATCAAAAATATGCTTGATTTGAATGCTACATGATCATATGTGTGAGAGGTGTGTAGATGAACAACAAAACCTTTGTCAACAGCAAAGTCAACGAGTGACTTAGGACATGAATAGCTAAAAGGAGGCACTCAGAAGACATCCCCAACCTGCACAACAAATTACAACCTGATTTGGATAAACTACATTCAGATGAAATGTAGTTTAACATTGTCATCTCGTGATAATTCTTTATGACTTTTATCTCCACGACAATACATCGGTGACACACTTAGCTACTGAGCTAACGTGATAGCATCGTTCTCAAATGCAGATAGAAACAAAATACATAAATCCCTGACTGGAAGGATAGACAGAAGATCAACAATACTATTAAACCATGGACATGTAACTACACGGTTAATAATTCTCAGCCTGGCAAAGCTTAACAATGCTTTTGCTAACGACGCTGAAGCTAACTTAGCAACTTAGCAACCGGACCTCACAGAGCTATGATAAAAACATTAGCGCTCCACCTACGCCAGCCAGCCCTCATCTGCTCATCAACACCCGTGCTCACCTGCGTTCCAGCGATCGACGGCGCGACGAAGGACTTCACCCGATCATCCGTGGGGTTGGCGGCTAGCATCGGCTAGGCGTCTGCTATCCAAGTAAGTAGTCCTTTATGAGTTGCTACAGCCAGCCGCTAATACACCGATCCCACCTAAAACGTTCTTCTTTGCAGCCTCCATTGTTCATTAAACAAATTGCAAAAGATTCACCAACACAGATGTCCAGAATACTGTGGAATTATGAAATGAAAACAGCTTTTTGTACAGGATTTTACGGGCTCCGAATACTTCCCTTGCCCTCGTGACGTCACACGCATACGTCAGCATAATAAAACGTTTTCAAGCGGAAGTGTGGCGGGAAATTTAAAATTGCACATTATAAGTTAACCCGGCCGTATTGGCATGTGTTGCAATGTTAAGATTTCATCATTGATATATAAACTATCAGACTGCGTGGTCGGTAGTAGTGGCTTTCAGTAGGCCTTTAACGGCCCTGACCACATGATGGCGACAAATACACATGTAACAATGTTAATTAAATGACAAGCAGGACGCACTTTAACAACAAGAGTTTACAACTTTTAGTTGATGAGGTGGCGACTTGTCCAGGGTGTAACCCGCCTTCCGCCCGAATGCAACTGAGATAGGCTCCAGCACCCCCCACGACCCCAAAAGGGACAATCGGTAGTAAATGGATGGATGGATAGTTGTAACAGAACAGCTACTGTCAACAACTTGCAATCTGATTGGCTATCGCAACTGTCTCTCAACTCTGTCTTCTCAAATTCATCCGCTCACGGTCCCGATGAGTATCGAATCACAGGAACGCATAAATGTCACGTTCAACGTAAGGCCATCTAAAAGGCCTTACTGACAACAACTCGTGATCTGATTGGCTATTGAAACTGTCTCACTGTATGTCGCAATTCACTTAAAGTGCACGGACGCCTGCATTGCTGAATCTGAAGGCCTCTGGCAGATTTGGTACAGCATGGCAACATAAGCTAGCTGAATTCTGATTGGATACAAACTAAAACTAAAAACAACAGCACTGGAACGAGCATAATATGACATGAAGAGAATATGAATACTTTTAGATATTTAGGAATAGTAAATAAAAAAAATAATTGTATCTTTAATTATGATCATGATTTCTGCTTATGTTAGGCCAGCACTGGTATTATATATTACTCAAGTGTCGGGTGTAGCGTGTACGAGCAATGGGACAAATCACCTTGCGAATGCAGTATTTGCTGAGATTGTCATTGTAGCGTAGAATAGTGATCTTATTTGGCATTGCAGCACAGATACAGGACCCGTTGTCAATCTGTGAAGACAACACATAGACATCTAAGTCTTCCAATCACATTGCTCCATCACACGTAGTCTTCTCAAGAAGACCTACTCTGCCAGCAGCAAACAAATGGCATCCTTTCACCGTCTCGAAGATGTACGCAGCCAGCTCGGACTGAGTGGGCATGTGGCATTGGGCCAAAGACTGTTTGACTCTCTTGATCTCCAGCAAGCATAAGGCCCTCTCGTCCCCTGCAACACACACACATACACGTTACAAACCAACCGATGCAAAGTTCAGTGTCCACATCCTAACAGACAGAGGCTTTGAGTTCCTACCAACAATCATCAGCAATTTTTCAAGCTCCTTGATGATGTGGATCTGAAAGACTGATCCCAAACCAGGGATATGAGTCAGGGAGTTTTTGATCACATTTAAGGCATACAGCCCCTCTTCCGAGCCCACCAGAACTATCTGTAATCACAGCCAGGAGCACGTCATTATCAAGCACGCCATTTAATGTGTTTCAAGATGTGAGTTATCGCACCTGATCTGTAAGTGGAAGCGTGCAGTTGATATCGAGGCGGTCGTCTCCTTCCAGTTTCAGGAGAGAGTTTCCAAGAAGTTTCTAAATGGACACAAATAGGTTTAGTATAGACAGGTTAGAGTTGGGGATAATGTTACATTTTGGGTTGGGGTTAGGAAGTTGCTGCAAAGTTTTAGGCTTAGGACATTGTGACAGAGGGTTAGGTTTAGGTTTTTAGGGTTAGAAGTTAGGGTTTGCTATTGAGGATCACAACAGGAGGAAGTGCTAGTGTAAAAGTAAAGGTGAGCTCAAGAGTCATAAGCTGTGTCTCAAGTCGGGGGCTACATCCTTCCAAGGACTCCGGCCCATGCGGTCGACGAAGCTTAGGTCCTGGCGAGAGTCCTCCAGCAGTGGCGCGCAGACAATCCAGAAGATGTCCCAGAAAGTGCCCTCACGGTCCATCCATACGGCACACAATCTTATTTAGCACAGCAGTTACCGCAATTTCCGGACTATAAGCCGCTACTTTTTCCCCTCGTTCTGGTCCCTGCGGCTTATACAACGGTGCGGCTTATATACGGCCTGTTCTTCTCCGACACCGACGAAGAGGATTTCGGTGGTTTTAGTACGCAGGAGGAAGACGATGACACAATGATTAGCAGGAACCCCTATATACTACGGTAATTACACATCAAAACCCTGCGGCTTATAGTCGGGTGCGGCTTATATATGGAGCAATCTGTATTTCCCCCTAAATTTAGCTGGTGCGGCTTATAGTCAGGTGCGGCTTATAGTCCGGAAATTACGGTACTTTTTTAATATGTGATTCACAATTGATGTAGTTTTCTCATACTTGCCAACCTTGAGACCTTCAAATTCGGGAGTTTGAGGGGGGGATTCTGGGTATTTGTTCTGTTGTGTTTATGTTGTGTTACAGTGCGGATGTTCTCCCGAAATGTGTTTGTCATTCTTGTTTGGTGTGGTTCACAGTGTGGCGCATATTTTTAACAGTGTTAAAAGTTGTTTATACGGCTACCCTCAGTGTGACCTGTATGGCTGTTGATCAAGTATGTCTTGCAGTCACTTTCGTGTGTATGCAGAAGCCGCATACAACATGTGACTGGGCCGGCACGCTGTTTGTATGGTGAAAAAGCGGACAATAAAGGCAGTGCCATCACGGCACGCCCTTAATATTGTTGTCCGGGTGAAAATCGGGAGAATGGTTGCCCCGGGAGATTTTCGGGAGGGGCACTGAAATTCGGGAGTCTCCCGGAAAAATTGGGAGGTTTGGCAAGTATGAGTTTTCTAATTGTGTCAAATTGGTTGCATTATAGCCAATAATAGTAAATATTGGGATAGCATAATATTATTCTTATCATATAGTTATTTGCAAAGAAGGCAGAGGAAATTAATCACAACACAACTACAGTCACAGCACGAGTTTATTTATTTATACAGGTTATAAAAATGCTTTTAAATGATCATCCAAACTGTTATATACGTGTTTTGTGTCATTTCTTTTTGCTCTTTTGTCGTCCAAGTCCTCCTTGATTATTCTGCACAGCAAAAAAAAACAAAAAAACCCCCAGAAAAGTTCAACACAAGTTCACAATAATCATTAATAGAAGTAAAGACAAAAAAACGCAATAACAGTACATTGATTCATACATTTACAATGCTTCATTATTCTGGACACACATTATTATGACATAATATAAGTCAACTTCTTGCTATCTAAAAAAATTATTTAAAAGTAGTCCGGCTTTACTTCGAAACATTGAAAAAAAGCTCCGGGGACCAAGCTGTCTGCAATGGCCGGAATTATGGCTCTCCTTTGGGGAAAAGAGAGGCGCAGAGAGCACGGAGGTCTCGTATTTGAACCATACTTGCCAACCCTACCGAATTTTCCGAGAGACTCCCGAATTTCAGTGCCTCTCCCGAAAATCTCCCGGGACAACCATTCTCCCGAATTTCTCCCGATTTCCAGCCGGACTTAAGGCACGCCCCCTCCAGGTCCATGCGGACCTGAGTGAGGACAGCCTGTCGTCACGTCCGCTTTTCCTTCATATAAACAGCGTGCTGGCCCAGTCACGTTATAACATCTACGGCTTTTGGAGAGTGCACAACTGCGCACACACAACAAGAAGAAGATGAAGCAGAAGAACGAAGAAGAGGCAGTCATGGCGACGACGAGTGAAGAAGAGAATAGAACGAGGATGGACAATTCAACCCTAAACTCACTTCTTTCCTGCAAATTAAATTTCACAGATGCTGCCCAAACCTATGCTCCTTCAAAGGCTGTGCTACTGGCTGCAAAGCATTGCACTTTCAAATACAACAATGAGTAGAGGAGTGTTGTGTGTATATGTGTAAATAAATGAACACTGAAATTCAAATATTTGTTTTATTTATATATATATATATATATATATATATATATATATATATATATATATATATATATATATATATATATATATATATAGCTATATAATTCACTGAAAGTCAAGTATTTAGTATTTATTTTATTTATATATATATATATATATACACTACCGTTCAAAAGTTTGGGGTCACCCAAACAATTTTGTGGAATAGACTGTCGAGTTTCAGATGAAAGTTCTCTTTTTCTGGCCATTTTGAGCGTTTGATTGACCCCACAATTGTGATGCTCCAGAAACTCAATCTGCTCAAAGGAAGGTCATTTTTGTAGCTTCTGTAATGAGCTAAACTGTTTTCAGATGTGTGAACATGATTGCACAAGGGTTTTCTAATCATCAATTAGCCTTCTGAGCCAATGAGCAAACACATTGTACCATTAGAACACTGGAGTGATAGTTGCTGGAAATGGGCCTCTATACACCTATGTAGATATTGCACCAAAAACCAGACATTTGCAGCTAGAATAGTCATTTACCACATTAGCAATGTATAGAGTGTATTTCTTTAAAGTTAAGACTAGTTTAAAGTTATCTTCATTGAAAAGTTCAGTGCTTTTCCTTCAAAAATAAGGACATTTCAATGTGACCCCAAACTTTTGAATGGTAGTGTGTATATATATATATATATATATATATATATATATATATATATATATATATATATATATATATATATATAAAAGAAATACTTGAATTTCTGTGAATTTCAGTGAATTCTAGCTATAAATATTCTCCTTCCCCCTTAACCCCGCCCACCTCAACCCCCCCCAATCTCCCGAAGTCGAGGTCTCAAGGTTGGCAAGTATGATTTGAACACAAATGTATATCACTACCAACATCCCACCTAGATGTCTGCTTTTAATATCTGTTTTAAATGTATAAATAATAGCTATACTTACATTTTAAAGTCGCTCTTTCCGCTCCGCATAGCACCGCCTTGTTGAAAGTATGTTTTTAGAGTAAGTGCGCAAAGGATCTCGGGATAAGAAAGGACGCTAAGTGTACAAGGGTGCACACTTTCTGCTAATGGGAGAAAAGGACACAATTGTCGACCGAATTTTTAATGACCCTTGGAACTTTTTTTGATTTGGCACAGCCTTCGGGTACCGCGATGACATCGGCACCTCACACATGCGCAGTGCGTTGGATGCAGCCGCCGAATTGAGACACAGCTATACTATACAGTATACAGTTTATAAGGCACTTTTGGAGTTTTTTTAAAACAAAATAAGTGATTTCATATGCTTTATCGATGTTAATACAAATTAAATTATGCAAGTGATAACCTGTGATTATAACACAAATTCAAAAGCGTGAATAATCTGATTTAAAAAAAAAAATCATTTGACAGCACTAATTTTTATTCACTTCATGAATTATTATCCCTTTTTTAAAGTTGTCATCAAAACCAGTGAAGCTATGCCTCACCTGCCCACCCCGTATGCACATTCCTGCTTTATACTGTATAATCAGACAGTAAAATAATTTCCCACGTCAAGAACCACCGGCCATTTTTAAGGCTCCACTTGTGAAGACAACATGCAACTAAAGTGAGGGAAGAACAGGGTCAAAGAAAGACAAACATGTTAAACAGTATGAACCCTCACACTCTGCTAGAGTCCCTCCCAGGAAACGATGACATTGACGTGTTTAACCTCCGCCTCTGATTGTTTGATAGTTAGCAATAGAGATGTCCGATATCGGATTGCCGATATTATGGGCCGATAAATGCTTTAAAATGTAATATCGGAAATTATCGGTATCGGTTTCAAAATTCTCAGTATCGGATCACACTCCTCAGCCTTATGACTTTTTAAAACGCTGCTGAGTACACGGGCGTAGGGAGAAGTACAGAGCGCCAATAAACCTTAAGTGCCAGCCCAGTCACATAATATCTACGGCTTTTCACACACACAAGTGAATGCAAGGCATACTTGGTCAACAGCCATACAGGACCCACTGAGGGTGGCCGTATAAACAGCTTTAACACTGTTACAAATATGCGCCACACTGCGAACCCACACCAAACAAGAATGACAAACACATTCCGGGAGAACATTCGCACCGTAACACAACAAACACAACAGAACAAATACCCAGAACCCCTTGCAGCACTAACTCTTCGGGGACGCTACAATATACACCCCCCCTGCTACCTCCTACCCCCCACCTCAACCCTGCCCACCTCGACCTCCCCATGCTCTCTCCGAGAGAGCATGTCCCAAATTCCAAGCTGCTGTTTTGAGGCATGTTAAAAAAAATAATGACTTCAATAATAAATATGGCAGTGCCATGTTGGCATTTTTTTCCATAGCTTGAGTTGATTTATTTTGGAAAACCTTGTTACATTGTTTAATGCATCCAGCGGGGCATCACAACAAAATTAGGTATAATAATGTGTTAATTCCACGACTGTATATATCGGTATCGGTTGATATCGGAATCGGTAATTAAGAGTTGGACAATATCGGAATATCGGCAAAAAAGCCATTATCGGACATCTCTGGTGGGACTATCAAGGACTAGCTGCAGTGTGCTTAAACAACCACAAGGTAGCATCTGTGAGCAGATAATAATGTATAATCTCTTTCAGGCTTATCAGGTATTATCAGGTCAGTAGTGCATTCTTCACTCACGCTTAAAGTGAAGGATGAGGCAAATATACAGTGGTAACTATTGTAAGTTGTGAAAAAAGGCGGGCTTGTGCGATTTATTCAACTACGAGATGTCTTATTTTTTTGGTTGTGTGAAAAATGAAACATTAAGTTTTTCTAACATTTTTCATTACGTTTTTCCAACACTTGTGAATGTCATTGAAACCTGTGAAATAACAACAAATTTAAACTAGAAAAGGCCGGGACAAGTGGTAGAAAATGGATGGATGGATGGATGGATTAATCCAGACCGGGCTTGTGTGTGTGTGTGTGTTGTCATGGTGATTTTAGTATGTGTATGCAACAGCGTCTTCCTCCTGTCTGGATGTAACTTTGGAGATGGAACTTAGTTTGACTGGTACTGTATAGTGTAGCCACCCTGATGTTATTTGTGATGTTGACAGCTGTTTAGTACAACTGTCTGTGAAGCCGTGATGCGTCAAGATGGGCTTTAGACAACTGTTTGATGGTCGGATGGCAGCGCTTCATAGCAGCGGTCGCCCTCCAGGGCCCCAACTCCCCGCCTCTCTGTTGCGAGTTTGTCGTGATTAAATGTAATGTGTTCATGTGTGCATTGCATGGAGGTTTTTTCCCACTCCAGACTAGGCCCCCTTAGGATCCCAGTCTGGATTGTATTTTTTTATTCATCTTTTTGCCCAGCGTTTTACCTTTTTTCCATCTTTTACGGGGCGCCTTGTGGCGACCCATCAGCATTCCTGTTCTGTAACCCTGTACACTGTTTGTTTGTCTAATCTTGAACGGGTTTGTGTTGAAAACAAAGTTTTGTTGTACTTGTGCAATGACAATAAAGACCTATCTATCTATCTGTCTATCTATCTGTTTGTTTCTGTGTCTGTGTTTGTGTGAGTGTGTGCATGTTCAAAAAGTGATTGTTGATCACTTCCTCGTCCTTTTAATAGCGTCTAATGGAGATACAGTGTGTATTTTGGGCATAGTTCAACGATGGCCTCTTAGTTCAGCTGAAATCGTTAAGCATTGAATGTCCCATGATGTTCAGGCGTGGCTGATATGCGTGGTCGCCTTCCGCCGGGGTCGCGTTCGCCTTCTCTCAAGCACAGACAGCCAGGTAAACAATGTGCATTTTGATTTTTAGTTGTTAATACAGAGTGGCATTGTGGTCTGTTTGTACTCATCTGAATGGATGTTTCCAGGTGTCTCTAATTGAAATGATCAGAATAGATTTGATAGTTTTCCGGAAAGGTCTTTTATAATTTTATTACGTGTGGTGTAGACTCCATCACAATCCTCAATATAATGTTTAGGTAACACTTTAGTATGGGGAACATATTCACTCATTCTTATTAACATGCAAATTAGTAACATATTGGCTCTTAATTAGTCATTATTAAGTACTTATTGAGGGTTAGGGGTTAGAGTTAGGGTTGGACCGTAACCCTAACTAACAAAACTACAAATGTTAATAGTGTCTAAATAACTCTACATTAACTCTTTGTTACTTAGAATATGTTCCCCATACTAAAGTGTTACCAATGTTTATATTGGGGGGAGCGCATAGGGGCAAAACTACTTAAGTCGATGGGGAAAAGCCAGATTTGATAGGAATCATCCACATTTCAAGGTTGCTCCATCCAGAAGGCAACTCTTGGATGAAGACGCGCAGTGACGGACTTATTACTCTAAGGAGGGAATTCTGCGAGTCTGAAATCCAAGCAACTGTGCAGTTTTTTCCACTTAAGCACATGAGAGAATAGGGGCCCCAAGCCATTACATTTTGGGGCTGATCCAGATCATTTGTAAAACGTTACAAGTCTCTCTGTGCGTTTGTGAGTTGTCCCGCCTCCACCCAAAGAGATAACGAGAGTGGATGACTGACAAGAGGGTTGACTCTGTTTATTTAATTCCGCTATAGACCGCTTTAATGGGCACATTTGTATCAAACTTTTCATGGAATGTCAAAAATAGGATAAGGGACAAGTAATTATAATTGGAAGGGTGAACCAGATCACTGTCTGGTAAGGGTGTAACGGTACACAAAAATTTCGGTTCGGTACGTACCTCGGTTTAGAAGTCACGGTTCGGTTCATTTTCGGTACAGTAAGAAACAACCAAATATACATTTTTTGGTTATTTATTTACCAAATTTGCAAAATCTTCCGCCGAAAATATTTTTCTTAGTGGAATATTTAATGTGAAGTAATCGGAACCTTGGATAGGTCAATAATTCATAATAACATTGATTTTGATTCAATATTATGTTTTGAGCAATGACAGTTTGAAAGAAAAAAAAAACCCTTTGTTTTAGTAGTCAACATTGCAACTTTTTCTAATATACATTTATCCTTTAAGGTTTTTTATTTAACTTTTGGGCACTCAGCATCAAGGGTTGTAATTGGGGGTTAAATCACCAAAAATGATTCCCGGGCACGGCATCGCTGCTGCCCACTGCTCCCCTCACCTCCCAGGGGGTGAACAAGGGGATGGGTCAAATGCAGAGGACAAATTTCACCACACCTAGTGTGTGTGTGACAATCATTGGTACTTTAACTTTTAACTTTATGTTTTTGTTTATTTTAATAGTATTTTTAGAATGTGCCGTGGGCCTTTAAAACATTAGCTGTGGGCCGCAAGTCAATCCAATCCAATCCACTTTCTTTATATAGCACATTTAAACAACAAGAATGTTTCCAAAGTGCTGCACAGCCATGTTAAAAACAATATTATGCTCCACCAATGACTGAATAAAAACAAAAAATAAATAAATATAAAACCAATATGAAAATAAATATGATTAAAACTATTTTAAAGGGTAAAACCAATTAAAACAGTAAATAGAAATCAAAATTTATAATAAAAATTTTGGCCATTGAACAAATGGCCTCCGGGGCACACTTTTGACAGCCCTGCTATAGATAATAAAAAATTTAATCTGATAAATCTTTGGTTAAAAAGCAGAGCCTGGCGACGCATGTGCGTTTATCATAACTCTCTTGCTCTCTCTGTCTCTGCCCCTCCCTCACCAATGCTGCTGCGCGCACACCTCCACCATTTGTTGTGTTTTTAACCCCTTCTTAACCCTGAACGAACATTGAATATACACGCAACCTTAACTCAAAATACCAGACATTTGAGGCATTTAAGAAACTCCGCCCAGACAGCCCCGCAAAAGAGGACATGTCCAGTGAAAAGAGGACGTATGGTCAGTCTATCATAGCCCGTTAGCTGCTAGCATGCCGTGTGTTGTGCCTCGGTGTGCATTGTTTACGCTACTTAATAGGTCCATGTGGAAACTCGTTCGGTACACCTCCGAACCGAACCGAAACCCCCATACCGAAACGGTTCAATACAAGTACATGTACCGTTACACCCTTACTGTCTGGAGTCACAACTTTTTTAACTATTGGGAGGTAGGGGCTGGCGGAGGTCTGCGCTCTCCGATTGCTTTTAGAGTTAAGATATCTTTTCAAAAATCTCATTGTATTTAACGTAATTTCCAGACTATAAGCCGCTACTTTTTCCCCTCGTTCTGGTCCCTGCGGCTTATACAACGGTGCGGCTTATTTACGGCCTGTTCTTCTCCGACACCGACGAAGAGGATTTCGGTGGTTTTAGTACGCAGGAGGAAGACGATGACACAATGATTAAAGACTGACTTTTCATATGGTTATTTTGATAACGTACAGGCGAGCACTTTGTATTACTTTGCACCGTTGTATTATTTGTACTCTGCACGAATGCTGTTCGCCATGTCAAAGATGTGAAAGTTTGATTGAATGATTGAAAGATTTATTGTTAATAAATGGGACGCTTTGCGTTCCCAAACAGTCATCTCTGTCCCGACAATCCCCTCCGTGGTAGCAGGAACCCCTATATACTACGGTAATTACACATCAAAACCCTGCGGCTTATAGTCGGGTGCGGCTTATATATGGAGCAATCTGTATTTTCCCCTAAATTTAGCTGGTGCGGCTTATAGTCAGGTGCGGCTTATAGTCCGGAAATTACGGTATGTGTTTGAACAAGAAATGACAGTACTGCAGCCAGAGGACAGTGAGCGTGACGTTGCAACAGACAAGTCAAACGGTCCCTAAATAGGAAGGCAAGTGCAAGTGCCTGGCAACCTTGTGGTGTCTTGTACTTTTTACCTGGACCAGAGGAGACAGAACCATTTGTCTTTTGGACACAGCAGCCTATGTGTACACAGATTCTCAATGTAATGAGCAAAAACCGAGCAAATCAATAAAACATTCCCATTAGGCGACATATAATGAATGCAAGGAATGACGGAAGAGCAACACAAATGTGAAAGACAAAAAAAGGTGATAAAGCGATCGAAAAAAGGGAGGGAACAATGACAGTTAATAAAACAGACAGGTGGAAGAAGAGGTTATACAAGGACATGTTTTTCGAGAATAAAAGAGTACAACAATAAGTAAAACCACTGTTCAATTACTTGTATACTCACTGCATCAGCCTCAGCTTTCTCTCGAGAAGCTCGCCCCCCGACCACCACAGATTCCATGACAGCCACCCAGCGCTGCTTGTCTGGGAAACTGGGAGCCATGAAGTAAATGGACTGTCCAGGCCAGCAAGGGGCATGACAACGAGACTCTAGCTTCAGGACATACGGAACATCTGACACAACAGAATCACATTCACATTCATAACGGAATTGGAGTCATTGACTCGTTTAGTTCCGTGTAATACCTGACTTGGCCGTGTTGGGTAGCTCAGTGGCCCCCACCGCTCCGTGAACCTCCACCTCTCCGTCAGACAGGCAGAGGTCAAACTCCTCCAGTGGCTTCACTGCATCTGAGTGAACACACGAGCACAAAGAAAGGAAGGAAAGTCAGCAGCTTTCAAAAAGGTCAATTCAGGCGCAAACTTAGGTAGTAACCTTCTCTGGGTTCTGTCTCGTAGACGGACACTTTAGTTCCATCAAGGACCACGTATCTCCGTTCCCAGCCTTGGCCGCGCTTTCCATTCCTGCAAATGCATTCAAATTTATTAAATTAAAATTATTAGTGATTCCCAGAGCCCAAAAAAAGTATGCCGGCTATAGAGCGTTTTCTATTTAGGTCACCCACATCTGCGGTCCTCTCCAAGGTTTCTCATAGTCATTCACATTGACATCCCACTGGGTTGTCAGTTTTTCCTTGCCCTTATGTGGGCTCTGAACTGAGGATGTCGTTGTGGCTTGTGTAGCCCTTTGAGACACTTGTGATTTAGGGCTATATAAATAAACATTGATTGATTGATTGAAACAAAGCATCAACGTTAAAAACAACCCACCTTCACTGGAGCACATTACACCAGTTTCAAAGTCTAGGGGGTGCCAGGTGCCACCCCACTCAGGGGCGGAACGATGTGAAGCACGGTTTTTCAAACTAGGGTTAAGCGTACCCCTTGGACTCCATCTAGTGTTACGCTAAAGAATTGCTTAATTCCGGGATCTCGGAACTACAGCTTGCGGATTGTTCCAAGTTTATTTTTAAAACAAGAATCAATAGATATTGAAATGTGATATGCCACGTAGTGAGCGATTATTGTTGACCACGGGCACGTACAGTACAGGAAAGTACAAGAAGACTCATTTTATAGGTACGAATTTGGATAGCCTTTCCAACTCATAGTCAAATTAACCAAAAAACAACACAGAACCTAAACATGTGACACAAAAACACACAACTTACCCATTGAACTATGAGGACATTAAAAAATGTCTAATAGTACCATACACAATTAAAAAACTCACCCATTCAACACATTGACTATAGGCCTGGTGGGTAATATGCGAAACACTCTCCACACTTGGATATGCTTGACGCATTTTAGTTGCTTAACCTTTAAAGGCCTTAGTGGCCACATGCGTGGACAGTACCTTTTAGCTCTTATTTCCAAAATTGTGTACACTACTAGAATTGGGGACATATGGACACTTATACTGCCATCTGGTGGTGTCAGAAGAGTATAACATACAATGAATTTGGAAAAAAAAGTGTAAAAATCTAAATTTGCATGTCACTACACATGAAGTAAACGTTTGTGTACTTATGGACTCAGTACATATCAAAATATGATTTTTAGTTTTTATTCTAATTAGGGTCCAATAAGTTCAAATAGCAAAGAGAAATAAAAATATCATGTAAACAAACAGCTTGGGCCTTAAGAGGTTAAGGCACATAGATAAAAAATGATGGCTTGATATTTCTGATGGATTACAAAACTTTAAGGCGGTTGTAAGGGAAGTAAACAAGGTAGGAACGAGCTCAGTACTTTGCAATACTGTTTAATGTCAGCAATTGTCTTACAAGAAGATTGACTCCATAATTGGTGGTGGTAACCACCAATCTTTCTATCCCCTCCTGCTCCGGCCCGGCTGCACCAAATGATAATATAAGTACATTTAATAAAGTCCAATACAAATAAGGCAACAAGAGAAGTATCCTACACTTCTCTTTTGTAAAGTAAATCTGAACAGCCGATATGGGCATCTACATCGACTATATGTTTTGCCTGAGAAGCTGGACAGGACAAAAAAACAAAAAAAACCAACAAAAAAAAACATGGTAACCTACTACAGTAGCTACAGATGCTCCTGGGGTAGACTGACTGTTTTATGGGTGCCACCCCCTGAAAAATAGTCTGACCACGCTACTGACTGCATTGGCTTGCGTTCGCTTCAGGGTAAATTTTTAAGTAATATTATTAGTTTTTAAATATCTTAATGGCCTTGCGCCTTCTTATCTGTCTGACCTGCTTTTACCGTATCAATCGGCACTGGCCTTTAATCTTTACCAAATACGACAACAAAGACTCACAGTGAGGCAGCATTTAGCCACCGCCACCTGTGGAACAGCCTGCCGGAGAGCCTGACGACTGCAGAGAACGTTGATGTTTTAAAAAAAAAAGATACACCTTTTTATTCAGGCTTTTTACTGATCATGTGAAACTCCTCTTGTTTTTGTTGTATTTTTTTTTTTGTAAAACAGTACCACTCTTTTGTTTTTTACGGCAGCTTAGTTGCCAGAATTTTACTATTAAATTTACATTGGTTTTTACAACATTATATTGTTAATGGATAAACAGTACAAGTTTGTTTTTTTATTCTGGCAACTTAGCGGCCAGTTTTTATACCGTAAAAACAAAGTAAAAATATGCAGCTAAATCAAAAGAAATTTAACGCAAAACAAATTGTAGTTTTTTTCAATTTATAGTAATATGCTGTAAAGAACACCGTAACATTTATTGGCATTTTTATTAATTTGATTTTGCTGTAAAATCATAAGTCAGGCAGATATTTAAGTATTTATTTTCATTTAGACAAAAACATGTTTGGAAAGTAGGATAATATACTGTAATATTTGTTGCAATAATGGATACTATTAAAGTTTAAAAGGCATGCAATATCAAGCAATATATATATTTTTTCTAAGGGTGTAATGGTACGTGTATTTGTATTGAACCGTTTCGGTACGGGTATTCGGTTCGGAGGTGTACCGAACGAGTTTCCACACGGACATAAGTAGCGTACCGCACGTTGTGTAAACAATGCACACTGAGGCACAACACACGGCATGCTAGCAGCGACCAGGCTACTACAACATGCAAAAGCCAGAGCTGGAAGACCCTCCTGCCTTGTTAAGATCTCCCGTTTGGGAACATTTCGGTTTCGCAGTGCGATACAACAATGGATAAAATCGCTTCAACGAAGAGAAAGACGAACAAACACAGCTCCCACCGCATTCAAGCAGCCTCTCCTCGGCGAGTCAGGCAGGGCTAAAGCAATAACAAATGCCATTGGTGTTTTTATAGCAGCAGATTTAAGACCATATTGCATTAAAAACTAGATTTTGACCCACTTCTATGGTGGAAGAACAATGAGCCCATATATCCTCTTACTGCCAAGTTAGCCAGGCACTACCTCGCCATACCTGCTACCTCCGTGCCCAGTGAAAGGGTATTTTCCACAGCTGGAGACATTTTAACTGCAAGCAGGTCTGCTCTTTCTGCAGACAATGTGGATAAACTGATTTTTTCTGGCAAAAAACATGAAAATTGAGTGAAAGTCACCAGGTTTAAAGGCTGGGGGGGGGGAAAAGAAAAGTTAATCTGAGGCTGAGTTGACTTGAAACTGTTTAATGTTGCACTTTTTGTATGTAGAAGAAAAGTTTTGTCATTTTATTTAATCCGAGCAACAACTTGAAGCAGTTTAATGTTGCACTTTATATGTGGAAATGTTGCACTTTATATGTAGAAAGGTTTTGTTAAGAAACCAATTCTGAGCCTTATCTTATTTAGTTTTTATTTTATACCTGTATATGTTGACTGCATTAACCCTGGCAATGGACCCTGTGTATATATGTATGTTATTGTTATACCATACCATACCATACCAACTTTATTTATAAAGCCCTTTAAAAACAACCACAGTTGAAAAACAAAGGGCTGTACACCACAAAGAAATAAAGGCAAAGGACAGACTAAAAAATAAAATTTAAAACAGAAGTAAAATACACATTAAAAAAGCAAATACAAAATTACCCTAAGAACAATTTTGTTAGATAAAAAGCAGTTAAAAAAGTTAAAAGTTAAAAACAGTTTAAAGTCTCATGCTGGGTTAAAAGCCAGTGAATAAAAATGGGTTTTAAGAAGGGTCTTAAAAATAGCCAAAGAAGGGGCCTGTCTCACATGAAGTGGAAGATCATTCCAGAGTTTTGGGCCCGCAACAGAGAAGGCTCTGTCCCCCCTGAGCTTACGCTTGGATTTGGGTACCTCCAGGATCAGCTGATCAGCTGACCTGAGGGACCGGGTGGGGGCATAGAGGTGGAGCAGCTCAGAGAGGTAAGGTGGGGCAAGACCATGTAAGGATTTAAAAACAAGTAAGATAATTTTAAAATGGACTCTAGACAGTAATCCATGCCTTTATTACATCTCGGCTGGATTACTGTAACACTTTATATTTTGGAATTAGTCAGTCCTCCCTCTCACGTCTGCAGCTGGTCCAAAATGCAGCTGCCCGACTTTTAACAAACACAAGAAAAAGAGAGCACATTACTCCTGTTTTAGCCTCCCTCCACTGGCTGCCTGTGTCTTTTATGTTAAAAGGATAAAGCCATTGTTTACAAATTTTGGTAAATAAATAACCAGAAAATGTATATTTTGTTTTTTTCTTACTGTGCCGAAAATGAACCGAACCGTGACCTCTAAACCGAGGTACGTACCGAACCGAAATTCTTGTGTACCGTTACACCCTTAATTTTTTCTGTTAAAATTTAAAAAATCCATTATATTTTAATGAGAAAATATTAAGTACTTTATTGAAATATATCATTTCCAGGTGTTTGCGGGCCAGACAAAATGATGTCGCGGGCCAGATCTGGCCCCCGGGCCTTGAGTTTGACACCTGTGTCTTAATACCATTAAAAAGATTCCAGCTGGAGTTAGTTGTCACATATTAAGTATTGTACCTAAAGATGTGTTTACTGCTCAGGTCAAGTTAAAGTTAAAGTACCAATGATTGTCACACACACACACACTACGTGTGGTGAAATTATTCTCTGCATTTGACCCATCACCCTTGATCAACCCCTGGGACGTGAGGGGAGCAGTGGGCAGCAGCGGTGGCCGCGCCCGGGAATTCTGCCTCCTTGTCCTTTTAAACTATTTCCCCATTAAAATAACACTGAGGCAATCAACACCTCAGTGTGTGACACTCTTCCCTGTGAGGGAGTTGGTTGTGTCAGAGTGTTTTTTTTTTTTTTTTTACCTCTTGCTGAGTTAGAAAATGAGAAGGACAAACATCATAAACACCTGAAGCTTTCATTTCATGCAAGAATTATTATTTTAATATGTTTTGATAATGACCAATTCATACTAGAGTAAACAAAAAGTGTGAGAACCACCCCGGTTTTCCATTACTGGCAGACGGAATATTTTAAGACTGCCTCAACACTGCATGTGTTATTTATTATGTTTATGTTGATTACCATTTTTAACATATACCTGTACCTCAAATGAAAATAGCGCAAAGTCTTGGTGAAGAGTCGAGTACGGTTTACGGAAACTTCTGTATTAGATGGTGTACAGTACTTGCAAACGTGACCATTATCTCCGTAACATACATGCGATTGGAAAATTGCACATAAACTAGTTTGCTTCCGAATCATTTCGCAGAATCGAGCACCAAAACAAAGAATCCCACACATTGGTGATTTAGTCTCTGTGCTTTTTTATCTCTTTATTGACTGTGCTTTATTGAGTACAACTTCAAAGTAAGCCACCCTCGGGCCAAAGAAAGTTGCAAGGGCCAGTACTTTGACAATGAAGGTGAGAAACACTATTGAATTCAAGAAAAAACTTGTAGCAAAGTACTAAGCATGCGGCTCTTTAGCACCGCCCTAGTGGCTCCCTGGAGCTTTTTCAAAACTTAAAAAAGATGGGGAAAAAATATTCTTGTTTTAATAATGTTTCTGTAGGAGGACAAACATAACACAGACCTTCCTCATTGTTAGAAAGCCCACTGTTTAATATGTTTGTGTTTATGCTTCACTGATGACAGTATTTGGCCAACGCTGATTTTTCCTACTAATTTTGGCGGTCATTGAACTCACCGTAGTTTGTTTACATGTACAACTTTCTCCATCGCTGCCACAGCAAGACGTGTTTTATGCCACTCCTTCTTTGTCTCATTTTGTCCAGTAAACGTTTTATGCTGTGCGTGAATGCACAAAGGTGAGCTTTGTTGATGTTATTGACTTGCGTGGAGTGCTAATAATCCATGCTAACATGCTATTTAGGCTAACTGTGTGTACATATTGCACTATTACTCCTCATTTGTAGGTATATTTGAGTTCATTTAATTTCCTTTACTTATGTCCTCTGTGTATTTAATTTATATTTGTAATTGTCATGACACATTTTATTGTTATATTTGTATTCTCATTGATGCTTTTTGTTTTTATTCTATTGTAATATTTTTCTATTTTCTTTCCATTTATACCCCCATTATTTACTTTTTTAAATTCGATCTCAATTCCGTACACTGCTGCTGGAATTGTAATTTTCCTGAGGGAACTCTCCTGAAGGAATCAATAAAGTACTATCTATCTATCTATCTATTATCTGTATGTAATATTGGCTGCATTTCTGATTGTGTGCCATGTTGTTCCACACCACAGCAAACGTTACCATGTTGTTCCAGACCACAGCAAATGTTACCCAGCTTGCAAAGATTGTAATAAATCCATTACAAGAAGACAGCCTGTCCTTTCCTTTAACTTAGGCACACAAATCTATACCTTTGGCAGTTTTAAGACAGAAATTTCCAGGAGTTATCTAATCCTCTGAGACACTTACTTAATGTGTTGCCTTCATTAAAAACACTTACATAAGGCTTTTAACTTTTAGATTAGTTTTTTGTATTTTTGGTCCAATATGGCTCTTTTAACATGTTGGGTTGCCGACCCCTGGCCTATGCCAACAAGAGTCTTTGATTAAGATAAAAGGGATGTTACATGTTTATTAATCCAGTCCATTCATCATTTATATGTATTTCACATTGTTTTCTACATTTAAAATACATCAAAACAATAAGATTCGTTTTGCATTAATATTTTTGGGTTTTTCGAACGGAATAATTGTATTTGGTTTTGGTTTTTGTACAATTCGGTCTTTATCCGGCCTTTTGGACCAGATAATGAAAAGCAAACCACGACTGTATTTTTTTAATTGTATTTTTATATACTGATGTCTTTAACGAGGGACATCCATTAGGTTTGCACCCCTGGTAGCCAGGACTACTTCCGTTCTGTTCCATGAATTTGCAGCATTTCTCTCATGCAGCTGTTGTAAGGCTATTTTTGGAATTTTATTTATTAGCATTTGCAGCATTTTTTATTAGTTATTTATTAGTATTATTACTATTATATATATATATTTTTTTTATTATTATTTATTATTATAATTATTATATATTATTATTATTATATATATTATTACAATTATATTATCATTATTTATTATTTTTATTAGTTATTTATTTGTTATTATTATTACATTTATTAGCATTTGCAGCATTTTTTTCCCGATCCTGCATTGTTTATGTGACATGTGGCAAATACGTGTGCATCATTCTTAATTGCATGTGTTGAATACCGCTGCGGTGTTGGAGCATTTGTACGTTTATCCCCGTATGAGCTTGTCATTTGTTCAGTATTTCCTTGGTATTTAACCAAAGTTCCACCTTTGTTTGTGTAAAAGATTCACTTCTGACCCTGAACTGGCCCTAAGCTGTATGGCATCAGTATGATGGAGTGAGTGTTTTAGTGTGGGAGCTCAGCTCACCTGGGCTGCTTCATCCAGCCCTCCAGGTGCATGTGTCCACTGGCGTCTTTCAGCTGCTGACCTGAAGAACTGCCTTTCTCCCGAGACGAGCCCTCAGACAGATGCAGAGAGCAGTCACTCGACATTCCACATGTCGCTGGAAGGCTGGGGGAGCATTTTGGATGGCACAGAGCGTGGCATTCTAAAGCCAGGGAGGAAACAAAGTACCAAGAAAGTTACATTGCATATACAGACATTGTATATGTTTGTTCAATGGTATGCATAATTTCTTAAAATTTAGCTATACTTTAGGTGTTTATTTTAATTGTGATTACTTACTAACAGCTGAATTTGTTATGTACAGTTTTTTCAATTCATCTGTAGTACAGCCTGGTATTTATGTACAATATATGTGACAAATAGTGTAGTTAAAGAGTGTTGCGTAGCACAGCACACATGCAGTCCAACAAAACATTAGCATTACAATTGTTCTCTATCATACACAGTTAATATATATATATATATATATATATATATATATATATATATATATATATATATATATATATATATATATATATATATATATATATATATATATATATAGTACAGGCCAAAAGTTTGGACACACTTTCTTCTCATTCAATGTGTTTTCTTTATTTTCATGACTATTTACATTGTAGATTGTCACATCAAAACTATGAATGAACACATGTGGAGTTATGTACTTAACAAAAAAAAAGGTGAAATAACTGAAAACATATTTTATATTCTAGTTTCTTCGAAATAGCCACCCTTTGCTCTGCTTACTGCTTTGCACACTCTTGGCATTCTCTCGATGAGCTTCAAGAGGTAGTCACCTGAAAGGCTTTTCACTTCACAGGTGTGCCTCATCAGGGTTGATTAGTGGAATGTCTTGCTATAGTCGAGGTTTCTGTGGTTTATCCGTTATACAGTGCTCAATACCGGGATAGAGCGGATT
>NC_084736.1:75540191-75542691 GCF_033978785.1 Entelurus aequoreus | reverse complement strand
ATCTTGGCCAGCATATTACTCCAATTGTTTTAGCGGAATTTTCGGATCGGTTTCAAATAGAGATTATATAATCAGCAAAAAATGTGATATTGAATCACATTTGTGTGTTTTTTTATGCAAATAATTACATCATATCAAACTGCAGTGTGCACTACAGAGCAACAAGCTTGCTGCTGCACTATCAGACATTTCCAAGTGAGAAATTTGGAAATAGAGCACTCAAGATGAAGGGGAAGTTGTGATTTTGAAAGAATTTCTGTAATGTGAAAAATTGGTAGGCTAGGTGTTTTTTAATGACAGGAACCTGTAGAATTCTGGGAAGACTAGAAATGTTTAACTTTAATGTTTGGAATGTCACAATTAGATTTTCTGAACGAGGTGACTTTGTTGAAAGGATTAGGATCAGCTGAGAAATGTGGACATCTTAAAATTTCTTAAGATCAAAAGGAAATTGTGTGATGGAAAATTTTGGGGGAGGTATAAATTCTTAGCACAAATGCCTGTGAATATTCTCATTCCTCCAAGTCATTGTAACCTCAGGGCATTGAATCGATCACAACTGGACTGTTCAGAATGTCTTACAAGATGTTTGCATCTCATCTGAACAGGCTTCATTAATTCATGCTCCCAGACTTTGATAGGAGCGCTGGAGTCTGAAGGCCTAGTAGTGCATGATCCAAAGTGTTGATCCTTCACAAGAAGTTAGTACGGATGTCCTGAATGAGCTGAATGTTATGTTGGAATGGTTTGGATCGGGTGTAGAAATTGGGGAGCAAAAAGTAAGAGTGCTCAAAGCAAACACTCCCGGTAACAGTTAGAGATGCTACCTCAGTATAAGCATTTAAGTCCCATCTTAAAACTCAATTTGTATACTCTAGCCTTTAAATAGACCCCCTTTATAAACCAGTTGATCTGCCGTTTCTTTTCTTTTCTGCCCCCCTCTCCCTTGTGGAAGGGGGGACACAGGTCCGGTGGCCATGGATGAAGTGCTGGCTGTCCAGAGTCAGGACCCGGGGTGGACCACTCGCCTGTGCATCGGTTGGGGACATCTCTGCGCTGCTGACCCGTCTCCGCTCGGGATGGTCCCCTGTTGGCCCCACTATGGACTGGACTTTCACAATATTATGCTAGACCTACTCGACGTCCATTGCATCCGGTCTCCCAGAGAGAGAGAGAGGGGGGGGGTCACCCACATCTGCGGTCCTCTCCAAGGTTTCTCATAGTCATTCACATTGACATCACACTGGGTTGTGAGTTTTTCCTTGCCCTTATGTGGGCTCTGAACCCAGGATGTCGTTGTGGCTTGTGCAGCCCTTTGAGACACTTGAGATTTAGGGCTATATAAATAAACATTGATTGATTGATTGATTGAAGGCAAAAGGAAATTTGTGAGGTGGGAAATTATTTATTTTAGGAACAATGGGAATTTCACAGGATATTGTTAGTCTGAATGTGATTCTGATTGAGATGTGTGTTTCTATGTTGGAATGGTTCAAATTGGTTGATAAATTTGAGGAATGTGGAAATTGTATACAAATTGTTCTTTTTTTTTTCAAATGTATTTTATTGTGAGAATTGTGGCATTACAGAAAATGTGGAAATTATTTGGAATGAGCTGGAATGAGCCTAACATTTTGATGTTGAAATGAATTTGGTCGGTTGACAAATTAAGTACCGTATTTTTCGGACTATAAGTCACAGTTTTTTTCATAGTTTGGCCGGGGGTGCGACTTATACTCTGGAGCGACTTATGTGTGGAAATTATTAACACATTACCGTAAAATATCAAATAATATTATTTAGCTCATTCACGTAAGAGACTAGACGTATAAGATTTCAAGGGATTTAGCGATTAGGAGTGACAGATTGTTTGGTAAACGTATAGCATGTTCTATATGTTATAGTTATTCCAATGACTCTTACCATAATATGCTACGTTAACATACCAGGCACGTTCTCAGTTGGTTATTTATGCCTCATATAACGTACACTTATTCAGCCTGTTGTTCACTATTCTTTATTTATTTTAAATTGCCTTTCAAATGTCTATTCTTGGTGTTGGGTTTTATCAAATACATTTCCCCAAAAAATGCGACTTATACTCCAGTGCGACTTATGTTTTTTTTCCTTTTTACTATGCATTTTCGGCCGGTGCGACTTATACTCCGGAGCGACTTATACTCCAAAAAATACGGTAGTTGAGTGTCCGAAAACGGGACAAAAATAAAAATAAGAATAAATAGAAGGATTTGGGTGCAAAATAACATACAAACATGCAGAAGATATACGGTACATTAAATTTACATGTAATATGATCATCTGCACCAAAACTCTTCTGTGTAAGAACTCTTCAGTATTCACTCAATGAATAGTTTACTGCTGAATCCCTTCAATATTTTATCCTGTGCATTTCCAAATCTTACTTGTGTTTTTATAACATTCTAAACCAAACCTAAAGACATATGTCAGTCAGATTTCTGACTGACATACTTTTACTTTA
>NC_084736.1:75500191-75535191 GCF_033978785.1 Entelurus aequoreus | reverse complement strand
TTTTATGGGCCCGTAGCAAATCGGGAAAAAAAAATAGCAAAAACTATCCAAAATTGAATAATAAAGCAAAAAGGCATAAAAAAACAAATACATCTTAACTGTAATAGCTAATGAATTATTTTTTACGTACGTTACAACGCCGATACTGATAGTTGTGATGTAACATGGCATGCTACTTTTGAGGTGGATGTATGTCAACATATAGCATCAGCGTAGCACCACATCCCACCTCCCCGGATTGTAAATAATCAAATGTATATACTTGTTCTTATGCTTTCTGAGCTCACTATGTTCACTGCTCGCTGTACATATCCTACCAAGTCAGACCTACACTGTTTCAATGTCCATTTTTCAGATGATATAATTGTTGATTACTGAAGTGCTGATATCAACCAAACCTACCCCGCCCCATCCCCTCCACATCCCACCCCCCGGATTGTAAATAATGTAAATAATTCAATGTATATACTCTGATGATTAACTTGTGTGATGACTGTATTATGCTGATAGTATACATTTGTACCATGAATTGATTAAAGTGGACCCCGACTTAAAAAAGTTGACAAACTTATTCAGGTTTTACCATTTAGTGGTCAATTGTACATAATATGTACTGTACTGTGCAATCTACTAATAAAAGTATCAATCTCAAAAAAGTAGTCAGTCAGTAACTATACCAACACAACAACTACTACTTCAAACTACTACCAATGGCAAGGATTAATGAACAATTCAATGAAATGATAACCATGTAATCTACAATAGCCTGTTTCTGGACAAGGAGAGACACAGCCACTAAAGAATGCACGTTCAATCGCTTTTGCAGTGAGCACATTCAACATGAGCTGCCATCTTGTACCAGTCACTTTCCGTGGACTGCCAATGCTGAGCTAACACAGTCTGTACTGTTGTCAAATGTCACTTAGCAACCAGCACCACGTTTTAATGGCGCACACTAACGCAATCTGATCTCTTGAAACATCTCGCCAAATATTCACAATTTTTTATTCATTTAAAGTAACGTAATAAATACTTTTCCAAGACATTAATTACATTTACTGAGAGTGATTCCAGTAGTAATTCATTTAAATAGTTACCATAATTACTTTGAAAAAGTAATTTATTAACACTGTTAATAACTACCGTATTTTCCGGACCATAGGGTGCAACGTAAATGACCGCCATAACCACAACACCAGGGAAAGCTCCACAAACCACGTTAAACCCAGATTCCGATCTAACAAAGGTCTTAACTCATTCTCCTTCTATGCCACATCAATATGGAATGCACTCCCAACAGGTGTAAAAGAAAGTGCATCTATATCCTCCTTCAAAACCGCACTAAAAGAACACCTCTAGGCAACTTCAACCCTAAACTAACACCCTCCCCCCTCCACATCCCACCTCCCCGGATTGTAAATAATCAAATGTAAATAATCAAATGTAGATACTTATTTTTATGCTTTCTGATCTCCCTCTCTATGTCCACTACTTGCTGTACATATCCTACCAAGTCCAGGGTTTCCCACACATTCATTTATTTGTGGCGGCCCGCCACGAAAGAATTACGTCCGCCACAAAAAAATAAAAAATAAATAAATACATTTTTAAAAAAATTAAAAAAAATGTTTTGTCCCCTCCAGCTTCTCAGGCAAATCATATAGTTGATGTAGATGCCCATATCGGCTGTTCAGATTTACTTTACAAAAGAGAAGTGTAGGATACTTCTCTTGTTGCCTTATTTGTATTTGACTTTATTAAATGTATTTATATTAGAAACACAACATGTGTATATAACAAAGAGTGCAAAGTCTGCAGGCAGTAGGAAACACATGGTTAAGTGTAGGGACTAAAACTGATGGCAGTCTAAAGTTCAAGATTTTTGGAGCTCTTTGTTCAGTGGATCAGATGTTTGATGAAGCTCTGTGTCTATCTACCACCACTACTGTTTTCTGTTTATTTGTTACTGACTGTGGCAGGACACCTCTGCCTCTGTTTCACTTTATGTTGCTGGTAAATAATATGGTTGTAGTAGTAGGCTAAAGTTAAATTATTTAGTACGGACTAATTAAAGGGGCAGAGCTTTGAGACATTTTACCTTTTACATTTTATAAGATATATTTTTTGTAAGAACCACAATTAATAAATATATTTCAGTGAATAACTTATTGTTCAAATCTGTATATAAATATGTACATAAAGTGTTGTAATTATATTGTAAAATGGATAGATGGATGGATGGATGGACGTTTAAAACAAAACTGTTATTATTAATTAGTAAGTATACATTTTTTGAGCCTTTTTAGAGAAAATCAAATTGTAGTAAATTATGCAAATTACTCGATGATGTCATGGTGACCACGCCCATAGCCACGCCCCCACCGCCACAGGTATCTTGGCAGTTTATGGGAAACACTGAAGTCAGTCCTACACTGTTTCAATGTCCATTTCTCTGATGATGCAATTGTTGATGACTGAAGTGTTGATATCAACCAAACCTACCCCCCCACATCTCACACCCCGGATTGTAAATAATGTAAATCATTCAATGTATATACTCTGATGATTATCTTGTGTGATGACTGTATTATGATGATAGATTTTTGAGTGCCGTGTGTAATGTTTTTATATTTTCAATGGAACATAAAATGTTGGTGTTGTTTACTTCAGTCATATTGCCATCATAGTTCAGTCTACACGTATCTATTATGTATGACTGCCATCTACTGGTCACACTTATCATTACACCATGTACCAAATAAAATACGGTAATAATAACACAAAGATGTGTCTTTAAATATATGTTTAAATGTTTTACATGCATATTGCCATTAATGCAAATTAGATATGACATCATCTGGATCAAACCAACCACTACAAATAGATAACATTGCTTCTAAACTGCGCCTTGGCTGATATTTAATTTTTTTTTAGCAAGTTGATTTGTTTCTTTGCTCCTCTCAGCATCTCCAAAATAACTATTTCAGAATTTAGACCCAGTTCCTATGGCAACGGTGTGAGAGAGAAATAACTGATGGACTTTTTTTTTGTCCATTTGTAGAAGAGAAGATAAATTGCTGCAGGACACTGTTCTCACCTTCTTCTTTTAACGATCGCAATTCTGCTCTCATTTTCTGAAGAGCATCTTCAAGCTCAGTGCAGCGAATTCGTTCTTTGTCCAGTGCCACCTTCATGTCACTGTACTGCAGGGGGACTGGCTGGATGGTGGGCACAGGGGAGACTTGACCCGGACTCTGTCCCTGGACCTGGGCTTGAGCAGCTATGGCAGTCAACAGGTCCTCACGCCGACGTCCAAAAAGACCCTGAAGGATCGACAATTAGAAGTATGATTTATGGCTGTGCAAAGAGGTTTGAGGGAATAGAAACAACCATTTATACAGAGTGACTCATACTTAATTGCACATTTATAATCAATTAATTAGCAGTCCTTGTCAGAATGAGTCCCTTGAATATTTTACATACATACAATAGGAAGTAAAAGCACTTAGTACTAGCTTTGGAAGAATAATAATTATATCCTACTGAGAACCAGCATGTTTTTGGTCAATTTTTGTCGTCAGAGTTACACATTTTACACAACGTGCCAACTGGTTTTGGGTTTTGTACTTGGTATCTGATCAAAACCGACATTTGCAGTATCGGTCACCCCTACTACTTAGAAACAATACAACTAAGTAAAGAAAGTCATGTCACCTTTTTCTTCTTTGAACCACCATGGGCCTGGGTCTGGAGGAAGTCTATGAGCTTGGTCTGCTGGGTGATAGTGCCCTCCATTTTCACCTTCTCATGGGAGTATACAGCCTGCAGGTGGAGCTAAGTGAACATCACTACTGCCATGAATTTCTCGTTAAAATACTTGGCTTCACATAGAAAGACAAATAAGGGCGAAGACATGCAAACATAGGTGACACTTTTTTTTTTTTGCTGTTCAAATAAGGAGAGAAACCACATGAGCCAACATCTAACTATTGGGAAGATGAAATGAATATGAACATGGTGGAGTGGTGACCGCTTTAGTACCCTGCTCTCAAAGCTACAAACTAGGAAAACAACAGTACTCTCATGGATTGTGTGTTATCACCACAAAAAGCAGCAATGTACTGTATGATTTTTCTCCAAGTATAATTAGTATGACGTATAAAAGGGTCTGTTTGGAAACTTCCGGTCTGGGCAAGATGGAGTAGACACGTGTTGAGTCTCCCTCCCACAACTTTTTACATTGCCACTCTTTTAAAACTCCATAAACAAAGCCAGCGAGCTGGTGAATATATTACTCCGGAGTTGCAACCGGCAAGAAATGCCAACTCACTCGACGAAGCGGAACGCCAGAGATACCGGGGCCGGACCTAGCTCTTCCGACGGAGGTGCCGGTGAAGTCAGTATGTCGGCTATAGCTAAGCTTCTGGAAGAACACCGCCAGGCCCTCTCCACGGACTTCAGGACAGCAATTTCTACACTCGAGACAAAGATTGATAAGGTACACACCAAGGTCTCTGAACACTCTCAGAAAATTACCTCACTCGAAGAAAATGCTACTTTGCAAGACGAACGCCTGCTAGCACTGGAAGCAACATGTGCTAAGCTAACGGACATCGAGGCTAAGCTACGTGCTAAAGTTAGCGACCTCGAATCCCGGAGTCGGCGAAACAACATCCGAGTGGTCGGCATACCAGAGTCCGTGGAGGGGCCACGTCCAACTACCTTTTTTGCGGAACTACTGAAGGAGATTTTTGACGAGGATTTCTTTGAATCACCGCCGGAGTGCGACTGGGCTCATCGAACACTCGCTAGCAAGCCGAAGCCAGACCAGAGACCGAGGCCCGTTCTGATACGGCTACACAAGTACCAGGTGAAGGAGAGAATTATCCGCGAGGCCAGGGCCAGGAGAGGCAAGCTACAATACCGAGGGTACCCCGTCGCCATCTTCGAGGACTACGCACCTGAAGTGGTGGAACAACGCCAAAAATACCGCGATGTGATGCCGAAGCTCTACCAAATGGGCCTACGACCAGCATTACTGTTCCCGGCCAGGCTTGTCATAGTAACGAAGGATGGTGGTAAGAAGAGACTCGGATCGGTTACAGAGGCTGAGGACTTCTTGACATCAATCCGCACGCAAGATACCTGATGGGCTTGGATGGCTATTTACCACTAAAATACGTCTGGACATGACAACAATTTGCACCAGGACTGTGCAGCTCCTGGAATAAAGACTGTAAGTTCCAACTTTTTCAGAGGCCTGACTTATGATAACTTTACATTCACTGTGGACATTGTGGGCCTTTGTTTGTTTTGCTGTTCTAAACCTTGACCACCATTTTAGACGTGTGTTCATAATAGGAAGCAATGTTTGAGTGTTGCAATTTACACACTGGCTAACGGTGGTCACATAATTTCCAACATAGATGGTCGTAACTATTTTTGGTCTGTTTGTTTGTTCCGCTCCGTACCGGGCGTTCTTTCTTCTTTTTCCTGAGGGGCCAAGCTATTTGTAACACATTTTGATTATGCATCCTAATTTGTTTTAATCCGAACTAGTTATTCGTATGCACATTATGAGGCACTCCTTGGTCCAAAAAACATCACTACAGCTACTGGTGCAGTGCACTGTACATTTCGGTATGTGCCTTGTTTGTTTATTTCGGTTTAATATTTCCTATATTACTATACACTCAGGTTGGGATGCGTCTCATGATAGTAGGCTCACTTTAAATTCTTATTTCGCTTTATGGAGTTCATTACTGCTACTGTAAGGGAGGAGACTCCGGAAGTTAACATTAGTCAAGTTAGGCTAAGTAAGAGCGAGAGAGCTCAGATAAGGTTCTTATTTAGGGTGGGTAGTAAGGGTAATTGCATTCTAATCTATTGGGGTTTGTTGAAATGTGTCTTTCTGTCATTACTAGTTTGGTGTTTTGTACTATTTTGTTATTATTATTATTTTTTATTTTTTTTGCTGCTATGTCTTCCTTCTCTCCCTCCCGTCCCTCCCCGTGGGGTCTAAGGCGTGTCACACAGATTTACTGTTGGGGTCTAATAGATGGCGGATGCTGGTAGGATGACGAGTGGCGGAGTGCGTATCATCTCTTGGAACACCAAGGGCATGAACAACGCTGTCAAAATTGGTAAAGTCTTAACTCGGCTGCAGCATCTTAAAGGGGACATTATGTTTCTGCAAGAAACACACCTGAAGACATCAGAAATTCTCCGTATTAAGAGGTCTTGGATGAGCCACTTATTCCATTCCAAATTTTCTGCTAGGGCTAGAGGTTCAGCCATAATTATCCATAAGCGTGTTATGTTTGAGCCAGCAGACGTTATAGAAGATAATGAAGGTCGCTATGTTGTGGTTTCGGGCACGTTACAGAACACACCAGTAATTTTAGTCTCTGTGTATGCACCTAACTGGGATGATGACACTTTTTTCACAAGACTTTTTGCTAGGATCCCCAACGTCGATAGCCACCGCATAATCGTAGGCGGGGATTTTAACTTAGTCCAGGATGCGATTCTTGATCGATCCTCCCATACTCGAAATACACTATCCAAAGCAGCAGAGGCTGTGTCATCTTATGCAAACCAAGTAGGACTTTCAGATCCCTGGAGATTCAGGAACCCGCATGGGAAGGCATTTTCATTCCTCTCACACGTTCACCATTCGTTTTCCCGTATTGATTTCTTTTTAATAGATAACAATCTCTTGCATTGTATTAGCGCATGTGACTACCACCCGATAGCCGTCTCTGACCATGCGCCAATTTCAGTCGACATTAAATTTCCGCAAGGTGTGACCGGCCGCACAATGTGGAGGTTCAGCTCTCACTTGCTCTCGGACATTAAGTTCAAAGATTCTGTTGAAACAGAAATTCGTACCTATATTGAGTTTAATGACACCCCTGACATTGAAAATAGCATCTTGTGGGAAGCACTTAAGGCTACTGTCCGGGGACAGGTGATCGCTTATATTTCCAGGATGAGGAGGACTGAGAGGGCTAGGCTGACGGAAATTGCTAAAGAACTCCTCGACCTCGACAATGTATACGCTGTTTGTCCATCTCCATCCCTGTATAAAAAACGTATTCTGCTACATTCGGAACATGACCTGCTTATGACGCACATAGTAGAAAGACAACTGCGACAATCCAAACAATGCTTCTATGAACATGGAGACAAGGCCGGCCGACTTTTAGCTCAACGGGCCAGGGCTGCTTGCGCATCGCGGTCGATTCCCAAAATTAAACTACCCGATGGTAGTTATACTTCTGATCCAGTTGATATTAATAAGTGTTTTTCTGAATTTTACACTAAATTATACACTTCTGAATGTTCTCCTATCTCCGCGATTTGCCCCAACCCCCTCGATTCATTAACATATCCTTGCATTGATGTAAACATTGCCAGGGAGCTGGGTAGACCCATTTCCTCGTCAGAGATACAGGAGGCAATTCGATCTATGCAAAATGGAAAGTCGCCCGGTCCTGATGGCTTCACAGTTGAATTTTACAAGGCTTACTCATTACTGTTATCCCCCATTTTAGCAAGAATGTTCAATGATTCCTTCAACGCCGGCCGCTTACCAGGGACTCTGTCAGAGGCTTCCATTTCATTACTTCTTAAGAAAGACAGGGATGCTACCTCTTGTGGTAACTACAGACCGATCTCGCTCTTGAATGTGGACTGTAAGATTCTGGCGAAAGTTCTCTCTACGCGTCTTCAAACCGTGATGCCCTCAATAATTTCGGCCGATCAGACAGGCTTCATGCTGGGGAGACATCCATTCTTCAATACCAGAAGATTGTTGAACATAGTTCTCACTCCGCCATCTGATACTCCGGAGGTTGTGGTGGCGCTGGATGCGGAGAAGGCGTTCGATAGGGTGGAGTGGGGCTATTTATTTTTTATTATGGAGAAATTTGGTTTTGATCCTAAATTTATTTCTTGGGTTAGAGTCCTGTACGAGACTCCGCTTGCCTCCGTACATACTAACGGCATCCGTTCAGCTTACTTCCCTCTCCAGCGTGGGACCCGGCAGGGATGTCCGCTTTCACCCTTGCTGTTTAATATAGCCATTGAACCGCTTGCTATTTGGCTTAAGAATTTGGAGGAATTTAAGGGTATCACTCGTTTTGGTCGGGTTCATAAGCTCTCCCTATATGCAGATGATCTTCTGTTGTTCGTTTCGGACCCATCGTCCTCGCTTCCCCATATACTATCGATTCTAGATCAGTTCGGTCGCTTGTCAGGGTACAAACTGAATATTCAGAAAAGCGAACTATTTTTTGTGAATAATTTGGCAAGGTCACTCCCGCGCTCACAATTCCCCTTTAGGATCTCGGAGGACGGTTTTAAATATCTGGGCGTGTTTGTCTCGAATTCTCCCACAGAGCTGTTTCGTAAAAACTTTCAAGCACTGTTAGACAAATGTAAATCGGACTTGTCCAGGTGGGCTGCCCTCCCCCTCTCCCTGGTTGGCCGCACTAACCTCATAAAAATGATTTTACTTCCGAAATTTTTATATCTCTTTCAACACATCCCTATATGTCTCAACAAATCATTTTTTGTTGGCCTTGATCAACAACTTCTTGCTTTCATTTGGCAAAACAGGCCAGCCCGCCTTAGGAAAGCCATTCTACAGCTCCCTAAGACGGAGGGTGGTCTAGCACTTCCAAACTTTAGAAATTATTTTTGGGCCTGCAATATCAATAAACTTCTGTACTGGGTCCGCTGCGACTCCCCAGCCGCCTGTCCACCTTGGGCTCACATAGAGGTAGCATCGTCTAATGGTTCCCTGCACGCGGTGATTTGCTCACAGCTACCCTTATGTTCATTGGGGACCTCCCTAAACCCAGTTGTTAAAAATACTATTAAAATTTGGACTCAATTTAGGAAACATCATGGCCTGCACAAAGCTTCCAGCGGTGCTCCGATTTTGAACAATCCCGCCTTTATCCCTGCCTGCTCTGATTCTGCGTTTCGCACCTGGTCAACTAACGGCCTTAAAATCCTCAACGACCTGTACCACGATGGAGTGTTCTCTTCGTTCGCTTCTCTGTCAACAAGATACAATATACCTAATACACATTTCTTCCGATACCTTCAAATAAGGCATTTTATTAAAAAACAATTTCCCCATTTTCCCAACCGCCCCCCAGAAGCAGAAATTGATCGGTTTCTCTCCTTTGACTCTGACAAACGACGTTTGATATCTGTAATATATAATGAAATCTGCTTTCTGAATCCACTCAACACTTCACCTGCCAGAGAATCCTGGGAGCATGACCTTGGGGCACCTATACCTGATGGGCGGTGGAGAGAGGCTTTGAGGCTGGTGCATTCATCATCTATATGCGCTAGGCATGGCCTAATACAATGTAAGATACTACATAAAGCACATTTTACTAATGCTAGACTGGCTAAAATATACCCCAACCATAGCGACGCTTGTAACCGCTGTAGACAATCCCCAGCTGACCATTTGCATATGTTCTGGACGTGCCCAAAACTCTCAAGTTTTTGGTCGGCTATTTTTGACACTGTCGGGCAGGCCCTTGATAGAACAATAACACCCAGCCCGCTGACTGCCCTTTTTGGCGTTCCGCAGGTGGACGGTTTACCTGCAACCGCTCGTCATGTCATTGCGTTAACGACTCTGCTGGCTAGGCGTACAATTCTTTTTAAATGGAAGCTTGCGTCTCCGCCGAGCCATAACAATTGGATACGAGATGTCTTGCGGTGTCTGCAATTAGAGAAGCTTCGGTTCTCGCAGAAAGGATCTGTGGCATCTTTCCATAAAACTTGGGGCCCCCTCCTGGACCTTATTAGGGACAAGCTTGACATCACCCCAAGCGATTCGGGTAACCCAACTTAGACAGAACTGACCGCTGAAGACCCCCCCCCCCCCCTCATTCCTTGTGTTTATTTACTTTTACGTTATATTTTATTGTATATCTTAGGTATTATTTATTTATTTATTTCACCTTATTTACTCTTTATTTACTTCAATGTAGTTTGTTAGATTGAAGCTAAGTTTGCATATATTCATGTGTGTCTATATTTGTTGTGGGCACTAGGCGACAATTACCTTGGGAATTAAGTGGGTGGGTATGGTAAGGGATGGGGTTTAGTATGTTACTTATTGAAAAATGTGCAGATACTCCAACTTGCTGTTGCCATGATTCATCATGCTGTATTGTCTGCAAAATTCAATAAAAATATTTGGGAAAAAAAAATAAAAGGGTCTGTTTGCAACTTGTTCAAAGTTACTGTTAGAATAATTGTTCCTAAATGATCACAAAAACTTTGTATTACATTGTGTTCCTGATAAGAAGACAAAAGGCTGTCTTTTGAAACCTACCAATAGTAAGGCTCGTAAAACTCCACTGTGTAAGGGGGAAGCAAGATGGTGTTCCTGTGTTCTCTCATGTATGGTAATCAACAGAAGGATGTTGTTCTGGTCTGAGGACTTCAAAGCGGACAGATGGCAGGATCTGCTCAACTTCCAAAGGAACTCTTTGAAGTATTTTACGAACTCTTTTTTAACTATTTTATGGAACTCTCTTTGAACTGTTCGGTAACCGAAAGCAACGCTGTTTACGACCCACTTCCCTCTGGAAGCAGCTGTGGTCAGGTGGGGGGAGAAAGTCAAAAAAAGAAAGGGGAGTGCAATCTTGTGGCAGAGCGTGGTTGAAGACTGTACCGAGAGTACAGTCGCCACGTCTCTCGTCAATATTGAGTCCAAATTGAATTCTGTCTCTGTTTGATTCTTTGCCTCTTGTCTTGTTTAATAGATGTCCTCAGTGTTTGAACCTAAAAGTTACATTTAACAAATCAAAAATATAAAAAGACCACCAGTGGCTGGCTTACTGTATGTTACCATTAGTGGTTTAGGAGAACATATTTAATAAATACATTTCTATATTTGTCACAATTAAAAGTTAAACTTCGTCAACACTTGAACCGAAAGGATGTTTACTACAATACACGTCGACATAAACAGACCCATTTTTCAACGAAATGACCCCTTTGGCTCTCAAATTGCAGTCAACCAAAGCAGTTTTTAGATTTTCTAAAACTGAGACGCACTCTGGACGTCCCTGCTGTACAGCGTATCGCATGTGTTAATATTGTCATGCATAAAGAAAATTATATGAGTCAATGGGTAGCAGCACCTGGATGTTCTCCAGCTGATATTCCAGGTCAGTTCTTTCAGTTTTTAGTAAGTCAGTCTGGTCCAGGGCGTCCTGTAGTCCCTGGGTCAGTCGAAAAATGTGTGCCTTCTGAGCATCCATCTGCTGCTGCACCTTCTCTTGCTATAAAACAACAACAGGTTATCATAATAAGTTTTCCATACTGTATGTGTTTTGTCTATTGTGACTTTTAATGTTAATCATGATTCGTGTAGACGAAATGAGAAAACTCTTAATGGACCTCATCCAACAGCCGCTGTTTCAGATCTCTCTCACTCTCCAGCTTTTGCTGCAAAGTGCGAGCATTCATCTCCAGTATTGCATGCTTCTTCTCCAAATCATTCAGCTATGGAAAAAAACATTCAATTGTTTACGACCAAAAATGTGTGCAATACAATTTCAAAATGCAAATGCTCACAGTCTCTGCGAGACTCTCAGCTTTGAGTTTCTGGTCTTTGAGGATCTGCTGGAGTGCCAGGATCTCCGCTTTGTGCTCCTTAACTGCCTGGTCCACAGCCTGGCGAGACTCCGAGCTGCGCTGCTCTGCACGGAGCCTAGGAGATACAGAGAACTATTATCATCTATGCATCCATTTTCTATACTGCTTGTCCTCATTAATAATAATAATAATAATAATAACTGGGATTTATATAGCGCTTTTCTAAGTACCCAAAGTCGCTTTACATGTTAAAAACACCATCTTGTGTGATGACTGTATTATGATGATAGTGTATATGATAGTATATATCTGTATCATGAATCAATTTAAGTGGACCCCGACTTAAACAAGTTGAAAAACTTATTCGGGTGTTACCATTTAGTGGTCAATTGTACGGGATATGTACTTCACTGTGCAACCTACTAATAAAAGTCTCAATCAATCAATCAATCATTCATTCACACCTGGTGGTGGTAAGCTACTTTCGTAGCCACAGCTGCCCTGGGGTAGACTGACGGAAGCGTGGCTGCCAATTTGCGCCTACGGCCCCTCCGACCACTACCTATCATTCATTCAACATTCATTCACCGGTGTGAGCGGCACCAGGGGCAAGGGTGAAGTGTCCTGCCCAAGGACACAACGGCATGGTAAGAGGCGGGGAGCGAACCTGCAACCCTCGGGTTTCTGACACGGGCGCTCTACCCACTACGCCATGCCACCCCACAGGAACATGGGTGAGCTGGAGCCTATCCCAGCTGACGTTGGGTGAAAGGTGACTGTGTTTAGTCAGTCTATAATAAGGGTGTAACGGTACACAAAAATTTCGGTTCGGTACGTACCTCGGTTTAGAGGTCACGTTTCGGCTCATTTTCGGTACAGTAATAAAACAACAAAATGTACATTTTCTGGTTATTTATTTACCAAAATTTGTAAACAATGGCTTTATCCTTTTAACATTGCTTTAAAATAGCTCTGCGTGTGATGGATGTGAGCCACCACTAGGTTGATCAGTGCAACAGCAGGCAGTCATGAATGCTAAGCATAACAATAACATACATATACACACAGGGTCCATTGCCAGGGTTAATGCAGTCAACATATATAAAGTAAAAACTAAATAAGATGAGGCTCAGAATTGTTTTCTTAACAAAACCTTTCTACATATAAAGTGCAACATTTCCACATATAAAGTGCAACATTAAACTGCTTCAAGTTGTTGCTCAGATTAAATAAAATGACACAACTTTTCTTCTACATACAAAAAGTGCAACATTAAACAGTTTCAAGTCAACTCAGCCTCAGATTAACTTTTCTTTTCCCCCCCCAGCCTTTAACCCTGGTGACTTTCACTCAATTTTCATGTTTTTTGCCAGAAAAATCAGTTTATCCACATTGTCTGCAGAAAGAGCAGACCTGCTTGCAGTTAAAATGTCTCCAGCTGTGGAAAATACCCTTTCACTGGGCACGGAGGTAGCAGGTATGGCGAGGTAGTGCCTGGCTAACTTGGCAGTAAGAGGATATATGGGCTCATTGTTCTTCCACCATAGAAGTGGGTCAAATTTAGTTTTTAATGCAATATGGTATTAAATCTGCTGCTATAAAAACACCAACAGCATTTGTTATTGCTTTAGCCCTGCCTGACTCGCCGAGGAGAGGCTGCTTGAATGCGGTGTTTGCACGACGCTCGTCTTTATCTTCGTTGAACCAATGTTATCCATTGTTGTATCGCACCGCGAAGCCAAAATTTTCCCAAACGGGAGATCTTTACGAGGCAGGAGGGTCTTCCAGCTCTGGCTTTTTGCATTTTGTAATAGCCCGGTCATTGCTAGCATGCCGTGTGTTGTGCCTCAGAGGGCATTGTTTACACAACGTGCGGTGCGCTACTTAATATGTCCGTGTGGAAACTCGTTCGGTACACCTCCGTACCGAACCGAACCCCCCGTACCGAAACGGTTCAATAAAAATACACGTACCGTTACACCCTTAGTCTATAATGTGTTTTACGGAAGCCCAAGTACTCGAACAAAACCCATGCGAGCACAAGGAGAGCATGCTCACAAACGTCCAAATCTTGAAAAATGTCTTCCCATGGTAGATAAACTACTCCATATTGACTATTGACTTAAGAAAAGTAGCCTTTGCTACTGTTCTTACCTACTAAATGTCTCTTAAGTGCGAGATAGTGTTTGAATACCAAATTATCCTTGCCCACATCAACTAAAAAACATGTTTGGAAATAAATATTCAGAACACCAAGTGGTAAACCCTTGAGGGAATATGCTGGAACCTTTTGAATCCCAGTGTGTGTAGGTGGAGGCAAGCAACAACATTAATAGCAAACAACACCTACCATTGTAGAGAATGTCAAGGCATAGTGTACCTGAATATATAACAGACACTGTACAGTCATTACATTACATCAATGCTTACTGATGGTTGTTTGACAAGCAAAACATTTGGAGGTTGCTCTTTCATCATTTCACAAAATTGGATGACGCTGACTTCTTTTGACATTACGAGTCGACGTCATAAATAGAGAAGAACAAAATGTACACTCCAAAATCACAAAAGGTTATTTAAATCAGTTATTGTACTTACCTGCTCTGTTTCTCTGTATCCAACATTCTTTGGACATCCCTGGTCCTCCTTTCAGCCTGGTTCTTCTCCTCTTCTAGTGTTGCCCTCCAGGCGTCCCACTGCCTCTCCTTCTCCAGCAGCTCATCATTTAAGCTTTCCAGTTCCACAACTTGCTCCTCCAACATGGTGCATGTGGTCTTTAGTGTCCCAAGGTTCTGGTAATAAGACATACACATAACACAAAAGGTAAAGATATTTGTGTTTTTGGTTGATTATGTCGTTCTTGGTGCCACGTTTGTAAGGTACATGCATTTTGGGATGAGCCGAGTATGACGGTTGTATGACAAATCTTTTCTGCCAATGCCAAACTGCCATGGACTCTTGTTTGGTGGATTGAATGACTAAGTTTGAAAAAACAAGACATAGAGGAAATGGGCGCTGGAGCCTATCTCAGCTACAATCGGGCGGAAGGCAGGGTACACCCTGGACAAGTCGCCACCTCATCGCAGGGCCAACACAGATAGAATAAATGTAAATAAATAAATAAATCACTTGGTGTATAAAATCAAGCACTTAGGCATGGAGACTGTTTCTACTAAACATTTGTGAAAGAATGGGCCACTCTCAGGAGCTCAGTGATTTCCAGCGTGGGACTGTCATAGGATGCCACCTGTGCAGCAAATCCAGTCGTGAAATTTCTGATGGACGAGTCTGGGTTCGGAGGTTGCCAGGAGAACGCTACATTTCACATTCTGCCGAGTGCGAAATTTGGTGGAGGAGGAATTATGGTGTAGGTTTTTTTTTTCAGGAGTTGGGCTTGGCCCCTTAGTTCCAGTGAAAGGAAATTTGAGTGCTCCAGGATACCAAAACATTTTGGACAATTCCATGCTCCCAACCTTGTGGGAACAGTTTGGAGCCGGCCCCTTCCTCTTCCAACATGACTGTGCACCAGTGCACAAAGCAAGGTCCATAAAGACATGGATGACAGACTCTGGTGTGGATGAACTTGACTGGCCTGCACAGAGTCCTGACCTGAACCCGATACAAAAAGGTTGGGGACCACTGTTCTAACTGCGGACCGGTCAATGCTTGAAAATTTGTCCCACGGACCGGGGAGGGGGGCGGGTTTGGGGGTTTTGTATTTATTTATTTATTTTTGGTCATAAAAAAATACAATCACGACATGCTTTGATTTCGAAGCATGTCATTCATCAAATTGTACATCATAAAAATGACAACAGATTTTACGGTAAAACAAATTGGGAGCTCAGTCGCCAGAATGTTACCTAAAAAAATAATAGTGGTACCATTTTTCCATACACAATAATTCCCTTTAAAAACAATACGATAGATTTTATGGAAAACTCATGTTTGTTTGTTTTTCTTTACAACAAAATCTACAGATTTATTTTTACTGTGTATGTCAAAAAATATTCAGACTGTATTGATCTATATTGATATATAATGTAGGAACCAGAAATATCAATAACAGAAAGAAACAACCCTTTTGTGCGAATGAGCGTGAATGAGTGTAAATGGGGGAGGGAGGTTTTTTGGGTTGGTGCACTAAGTGAGTGAGTAAGTGTATCTTGTGTTTTTTAATGTTGATTTAATAATAAAAAAAAATATATATATATATATATACAGTATATATATATTTTTTTTAATTTCTTGTGCGGCCCTGTACCAATCGATCCACGGACCGGTACCTGTGGTTGGGGACCACTGCGATAGAACACCTTTGGGATGAATTAGAACGGAGACTGAGAGCCAGGCCTTTTCGACCAACAGTGCGCTTTTGGAAGAATGGTCGAAAATTCCTATAAACACACTCCGCAACCTTGTGGACAGCCTTCCCAGAAGAGTTAAAGCTGTAGTAACTGCAAATGGTGGACTCACATCATATTGAACCCTATGGGTTAGGAATGAGATTGCACTTCAAGTTCATATGTGAGTCAAGGCAGGGGGCCAAATACTTTTGGCAATATAGTGTATATACAGACACAACAGCCTGGCACCTCCTTCTCGTGCCCTGCTGGTCACAAGCCAAGTCACACACTGCTGTGGGACGACATCACATTCGTCAACCAATATTTGTTGCAAGTCAGCTAACGTGGTTGTGCTGGTTATTATATTGTTGGGTACATTAACAACCAAAAGTTTTCTCCAAAACAGACAAAATCGAATCGTCTAAGTCGCATGTGTCAAACTCAAGGCCCGTGGGCCAAATCTGGCCCGCCACATCATTTTATATGGCCCGCAAAAGCCTGGAAAAATTGTGTTTTTAATGAATAAGTTAATAATTCAATATCATATCTTTCTATTCGTCTCCATTTTAAGACACAAAAAACATATGTACTGCATGCAGTTGCACATTTTTTTTGTTACTTTAATACTGTCTAATAATACAGCAAATATTATATTATACATTCCAGACATTTATTTGGTTGAAATACAAATAAATACCTAATTATTTGGATTTTGATTTTGAAGCATGTCATCCATCAAATTGTACATCATAAAAATTACAATATATTTTACGGTAAAACAAATTGGGAGCTCAGTCGCCAGAATTTTACTTGAAAAAATAACAATGGTACCCTTTTTCCATACACAATAATTCCCTTTAAAAACAACACGATAGATTTTATGGAAAACTCATGTTTGTTTTTCTTTACCACAAAATGTACAGATTTATTTTGACTGTGTAGGTCAAAAAATATATAATAATCAAAAGAATAGGCAATTGTGTAACAATATCATGAGGAGAATAATCCTTATACTGTTATACTCACTGTTACAATCAGCCTTCGAAAGGTAGCCATAACTGAGATGTGGCCGTCAATGTAATACTGGTATACCGTACAACAGGGGCGTCACTAGCTTTTAAGGACAGGGGGGGCTTAGCCCCCAGGAGATGCAGGATGCGAGCGAACGTAGCGCACAAGCACTAAACTTCACAAACGGCTAACAAAGACTTAAAAATTATTCATTGTTATTATTATTTCAGTCGGTTTAGTTTCAATCTGTGTTCAGTACAACAACAAACATGGGTTTGCACAGTGACATTTTGTTTACAGCATCAACAAGAAACAATGACTTGCATGATCCTTCAAGATACACTGAAACACAATGAAAGTCATGGCATTAGCCTCTCTGTTATTCATTCACAACATAGAGGCTAATGCCACAACTTTCGCTCACAATACAATAATTGTTTCTTCCCAAATATTTTGAAGTTGCAGAGATTACATTTTGGGCACATATGTGACTTAAATGGTTGTAAATTCAAGCCCTGGAAATATTACTTAATTACTTGAATTAAAGTAATATCTGGATCGGGATAATTTGGCTTGTATATAATATATATATATATATATATATATATATATATATATATATATATATATATATATATATATATATATATATATATATATATATATATATATATATTAAGGCAAGCCGTTAAGGAAATTAAATATATATGGAAGTCTGAATAGAAATGAGAAACTTTTATATAGACTGTAAATACGAAAGACTTAGTCTGCTGATCTGAAAAAGAGCCAAAGCTGTCAAAGAGCTGAGGGACCATCTTCAAAGTGCAATGCTGAAACAAATAATGCAAACAATAAAATGTAATTTCCAGGGCTCGAGATTAACGTAGTCCTGTCGTCCCGGGGACAGTAAAAAAAAATGCACGGGACGAAAATAAATGCTCCCCGGGATGATGGCTTTTAATCATTTTTCTTTTTCTTTTTATGTATTTATTCATTTTACATTTTATATTAAATGTCTTGGTTTTTCCACCCTCTGAAAATCCTATGAAATGTTTAACAAGTCATCCTATAATAATACAACAGCTATTAATGTAACAATACAATAAAACAAATATATTTAATGATGTTGTTTTCATTATTTTAACAATAGGCTAATGTATATTACTTTATATAGATTCTACAAGAAACAAAAAACTTAAAAACTAAATTATTTACAATTGCAGACACAAGGTTCTTGTTCTGTAGTGCTGTGTGCTAATGTGCTTCGTACACCTGCAGGACCGCAAGCAAGGTCACAGAGAAAATGCGGACTGGATTTTGAGTGATGTGGGCATTTTCTATATGAACAAGTGGAATGGATTGGATACCGACGCACTAAAGGGGCTCTCTACCTTACACTATGAAGTGAGGGGAAACTGAGTGAATAATGACAGGTTATATGATTATTTATTTAAACTCATATTCGGGCCACTTTATAATGAATATGTCGGCATGTATTTGTAAAAAAAAACAAAAAAAAAACTTTTTTTTTTTTAACACCAAATTATTTAGGGGGGGCTTAAGAACATTTTAGGGGGGCTTGAGTCCCCCTAAAATAGGCCTAACAACGCCAATGCCGTACAACCCTGCCGCTGACTAATAGGATTATTTATTTTTTGGAAATATAGGTCCTTTAAAATAAGTAGTTGGGAAGTACGGACTGACAAACACAATGAGGCTGAATTTCAAATTTGACGGTGATATTACAAATAAATATTCTGCACAGGTTTTTGTAAATAATCTGTATAATAGTCTGTATAATGCATATGTTCCTTTTTGACTGTACTTGAATGTATAATAGACTGTATTTATATTATTGACATGTGAATAATGCTGTATAATACTGTATTTATATTATTCAAATGTGAATAATGCTGTATAATAAGACTGTATTTATATTATTCACTTGTGAATAATGCTGTATAATAGACTGTATTTATATTATTCACATGTGAATAATGCTGTATAATAGATTGTATTTATATTATTCACATGTGAATAATGCTGTATAATGGACTGTATTTATATTATTCACATGTGAATAATGCTGTATAATAGACTGTATTTATATTATTCACATGTGGATAATGCTGTATAATAGACTGTATTTATATTATTCACATGTAAAAAATACCTAAGTGTTTATTGTTTATTGTGAGCGAACTGTGGTGCTGAATAAAATAAAAATAGTGAAACCTGTTTAATTCAAAAGTGGGTGCAAAGAGATAAGTACAAAACAAAGATAAACGTTACATTTCTGTTTTTGGCCTGCCTGTTGTTCCTGGCTGTGTCTTGCTCGTTTCTCTCTCTCGCCCCTCAGTTGCCATGGCACCAGTGGAAGGCGGTAGAATTTACCACACCTGACTGCAAGTACCACCAACTTCTTAAGCTGTGGCCTGCACCTGCCTGTTGCTGTTTTTTCCCCCCTCTTTAACACCATGGAAATATTAGGAATGTTATAATTATTATCATTAGGAAATCATTTTGTTGATTAGTTAGTGAATTACAAAAAACAAACAAAACATAGAAGAGTTGTCATAAAGGGGGGGGGTGCAGCTTACTGCAAGGTGTGTTCTCCTGGGATGCAAACTGACTATTCCGGACAAGGCTTGCAGGTAGGAACATATTTATTTTCTCAATTAATCCTTAACATCACAAAGACCGGAACCAAACAAAAGAAAAGCGTGCCGTTCACACGAGAAGCTAACGAACAAAAAAAAACTTAACGCAGGAAACATAGAAGCTAAACACTTAACATGGACTATGGCATGGAACAAACAAGACTTACTGTGGCATGAAACAACTAACACTTACGTGGACATGGCATGAATCGAACAACTAGCATAAACTTGGAATCGGACATGAAAACGAGCAATGACGCCAGGCCGAATGACTGGCAGGCTTAAAGGCCTACTGAAATGCGATTTTCTTATTTAAATGGGGATAGCAGGTCCATTCTATGTGTCATACTTGATCATTTCGCGATATTGCCATATTTTTGCTGAAAGGATTTAGTAGAGAACACAGACGATAAAGTTCGCAACTTTTGGTCGCTGATAAAAAAGCCTTGCCTGTACCGGAAGTAGCGTGACGTCACAGGTTGTGGAGCTCCTCACATCTGCACATTGTTTACAATCATGGCCACCAGCAGCGAGAGCGATTCGGACCGAGAAAGCGACGATTTCCCCATTAATTTGTGCGAGGATGAAAGATTCGTGGATGAAAAAAGTGAGCGTGAAGGACTAGAGGGCAGTGGAAGCGATTCAGATAGGGAAGATGCTGTGAGAGGCGGGTGGGACCTGATATTCAGCTGGGAATGACTAAAACAGTAAATAAACACAAGACATATATATACTCTATTAGCCACAACACAACCAGGCTTATATTTAATATGCCACAAATTAATCCCGTATAACAAACACCTCCCCCGTCCCGTCCATATAAACCGCCAATACAAATCAAACACCCGCACAACACACTCAATCCCACAGCCCAAAGTACCGTTCACCTCCGCAAAGTTCATACAACACATATATTTCCCCAAAGTCCCCAAAGTTACGTACGTGACATGCACATAGCGGCACGCACGTACGGGCAAGCGATCAAATGTTTGGAAGCCGCAGCTGCGTACTCACGGTAGCGCGTATCCAACTCAAAGTCCTCCTGGTAAGAGTCTCTGTTGTCCCAGTTCTCCACAGGCCAATGGTAAAGCTTAACTGTCATCTTTCGGGAATGTAAACAATGAAACACCAGCTACGTGTTTGTGTTGCTGCATCCGGCCACTAATACACCGCTTCCCACCTACAGCTTTCTTCTTTGCTATCTCCATTGTTCATTAAACAAATTGCAAAAGATTCACCAACACAGATGTCCAGAATACTGTGGAATTTTGCGATGAAAACAGACGACTTAATAGCTGGCCACAATGGTGTCCCAAAACGTCTGCTACAATCCGTGACGTCACGCGCAAACGTCATCATACCGAGACGTTTTCAGCAGGATATTTCACGGGAAATTTAAAATTGCACTTTATAAGTTAACCCGGCCGTATTGGCATGTGTTGCAATGTTAAGATTTCATCACTGATATATAAACTATCAGACTGCGTGGTCGGTAGTAGTGGGTTTCAGTAGGCCTTTAAAGAGTGCCTCTGATTAGGCACAGGTGAGCGTCCCAAACACCAGAGGCAGGTGAAAACAATAAGCTGCCATGCAACCAAACCAAACTCAGAAGTGTCACAAACAGGAACTAAAAAAAAAGAGTCCAAAACTAACAGAAAATAACAAAAACATGATCCAGACCACAGATCATGACAAGAGTAACTTTATCCAAATGGTCATGATACCTTCCACACTAATAGAGGCCATAGTAAGACCTTCATTTTTGATAAATTGTCCAAAGTGGAGCAACAAAGCTTTGAGAGCATGCATATTGGAAACTTAAACCCATATATCACTGATACCCTGATGTCTATTATAATTAATGATTATTAAAGTTAAAGTTAAAGTACCAATGATTGTCACACACACACACTAGGTGTGGCGAAAGCCACTGAGTAGGTCAATTATTCAATTTGACGGATGCATTATATCCGTAAATGTAATGTAAAATAGCAACACTTTCCACAAATATTTGTCCTAGTACACAAGCAAGCAGACATAGGGGAGATGAGTGTTGCCAACTTAGCAGCATTGTCTCTCCTGGCTGTAGGCCAGGGGTCACCAACGCGGTGCCCACGGGCACCAGGTAGCCCGTAAGGACCAGATGAGTAGCCCGCTGGCCTGTTCTAAAAATAGCTCAAATAGCAGCACTTACCAGTGAGCTGCCTCTATTTTTAAAATTGTATTTATTTACTAGCAAGCTGGTCTCGCTTTGCCCGACATTTTTAATTCTAAGAGAGACAAAACTCAAATAGAATTAGAAAATCCAAGAACATTTTTTAAAGACTCTGTCTTCACTTGTTTAAATAAATTCATTATTTTTTTTACTTTGCTTCTTTTAACTTTCAGAAAGACAATTTTAGAGAAAAAATACAACCTTAAAAATGATTTTAGGATTTTTAAACACATATACCTTTTTACCTTTTAAATTCCTTCCTTTTCTTTCCTGACAATTTAAATCAATGTTCAAGTAAATTATTTTTTTTATTGTAAAGAATAATAAATACATTTTAATTTAATTCTTCATCTTAGCTTCTGTTTTTTCAACGAAGAATATTTGTGAAATATTTCTTCAAACTTATTATGATTAAAATTCAAAAAAATTATTCTGGCAAATCTAGAAAATCTGTAGAATCAAATTTGAATCTTATTTCAAAGTCTTTTGAATTTCTTTTAAAATTTTTGTTCTGGAAAATCTAGAAGAAATAATGATTTGCCTTTGTTAGAAATATAGCTTGGTCCAATTTGTTATATATTCTAACAAAGTGTAGATTGGATTTTAACCTATTTAAAACATGTCATAAAAATTCTAAAATTAATCTTAATCAGGAAAAATTACTAATGATGTTCCATAAATTATTTTTTTAATTTTTTCAAAAAGATTCTAATTAGCTAGTTTTCTCTTCTTTTTTTCGGTTGAATTTTGAATTTTAAAGAGTCGAAATTGAAGATAAACTATGTTTCAAAATGTAATTGTCATTTTTTTCGTGTTTTCTCCTCTTTTAAACCGTTCAATTAAGTGTAAATATCATTAATTATTAATAATAACATAGAGTTAAAGGTAAATTGAGCAAATTGGCTATTTCTGGCAATTTATTTAAGTGTGTATCAAACTGGTAGCCCTTCGCATTAATCAGTACCCAAGAAGTAGCTCTTGCTTTCAAAAAGGTTGGTGACCCCTGCTGTAGGCAAAGGCGGACGCATTCCCTCCCCACCTACTCAGTGGCCTAGGTATAGTAGTATATAGTATAGTATAATTTGTTTATAAAATTGAAAGCTTATTATCATTAAAGGAAACAACACATGGTCTTTCCTCTTTTCCCACCGTGGTTACAGTGAAGCCAAGTGCTACGTGCGCTTCGTCATATTCTGGTACGGCAAAAAAGCATGTTCCCCCCCCTGGCATAGGACCGCGTCCCCCCCCAGGGGCCCGCCCCACTATTTGAGAAGCACATGCGTCATAGCCAATTACACCCATTTAAACATGAACCCCTCACCCCCACCCCCACACACAACCCACTATCACAAATATATTGTAGTATGTAAAACTGTGGTATGTACAGTAAATCTAAAAATGATATTTCACATCGTTACATTGCATTTTTCCATCTGCATCACATGGCCTACACAAAAGGCTGTGTATCAAAGATGGGCTGATAAATATAGCATGTGCTGGTCTTCCACAGCTGACACGACCTGGACTGATGGGGATGACACATCCCTCCCTCCTACACGCCACCCAATTCCTTGTCTATGTCCTCCATGGCTGGTTATGCAAGCGGCAGGATTGAAAGCGCTACTGGACGCCCACACACATCATCCCACAGGAGCGGTGCACACATCACAGCCTCCCCGCTCCCTTGCTGCTCAGCTCCGAGCAGGATATTACACATTACAATACAGAAATATTCAGAGGGTTTTTCTGCTGCCCGATTTACACCGTCGGAGTAGCGAGGGGTGTCTAGGTCTCCTGTCACAGGTGGTGGAGATATCAAATCATGCAACTTAGTGGAAAGCCAGTGTCTGACTGGCGGTGAGTGGGAAGTGCGAAAGGAAAGCAGACTGAACTAAAAAAAAATAATAGTGGCTGATATGTTTTGGGAAATTTGCAGAGAATAGAAAAATCAGTGGGTTAAAATGGTGCCGACTAGTCCTAGTTCAAACCAAGCTTGAGTTTGTTGTATTGATACATCAGAACAGTGTTTTTCAACCTTTTTTGAGCCAAAGCACATTTTTTGCGTTGAAAAAATGCGGAGGCACACCACCAGCAGAAATCATTAAAAAACGAAACTTAGTTGACAGTAAAAAGTCTTCGTCGCAATTGTTGGATACGACTTTAAACCATACCGCCCGAATGCAGCTGAGATAGGCTCCAGCGACACCCCGTGACCCCGAAAGGGACAAGCGGTAGAAAATGGATGGATGGACTTTAAACCTTAACCAACCATGCATCACTATAGGTCTTGTCTCAAAGTAGGTGTACTGTCACATCACGCCCTGACTTATTTGGAGTTTTTTGCTGTTTTCCTGTGTGTAGTGTTTTAGTTCTTGTCTTGCGCTCCTATTTTGGTGGCCTTTTTCTCTTTTTTTGGTATTTTCCTGTAGCAGATTCATGTCTTTCTTTGAGCAATATTTCCCGCATCTACTTTGTTTTAGCAATCAAGAATATTTCAGTTGTTTTTATCCTTCTTTGTGTGGACATTGTTGATTGTCATGTTATGTTCGGATGTACATTGTGGACGCGTCTTTGCTCCACAGTAAGTCTTTGCTGTCGTCCAGCATTCTGTTTTTGTTTACTTTGTAGCCAGTTTCGTTCTGCATAGCCTTCCCTAAGTTTCACTGCCTTTTCTTAGGGGTGTTTTGTTTATTTTTGGTTTAAGCATTAGACGCCTTTTTACCTGCACGCTGCCTCCCGCTGTTTCCGACATCTACAAAGCAATTAGCTACCGGCTGATATGGAAGAGTATTACACGGTTACTCTACCGAGCTCTAGACAACACCGACACTCAACAACAACACATAATTTGCAGAGTCTAATTACTGGTTTGCAAAACATTTTTTTAACCCAAATAGGTGAAATTAGATAATCTCCCACGGCACATCAGACGGTATCTCACGGCACACTAGTGTGCCGCGGCACAGTGGTTGAAAAACACTGCATAAGAATATGTGTCAGGCTTCCAAATCTCATTCAAAGTGCCTACAAATAAATCCCAAGATAAGCAGGCACAAAAAAACCCAGCAGCAATATATAATATATATTTGTATATATTCTATTCTATTTATAATATTCTTCTAATAACTTATACAATTTATAACATACTGACATACTGTGTCACAGTATGGTACGGCAGCTGCACCGATGCAGACAAGGAGAGGCTCCAGAGAGTGGTAAAGGCAGCACAGCGGATCATCGGCTGCCCTCTCCCCTCCCGGACAGACATGTACACCTCCCGATGCCTCAGCAGAGCTACCAACATTACCAAGGACAGCTACCAACCTCGCTTTGACCTGTTTGACCTGCTGCCCTCAGGAAGGCGCTACAGGGTCATCAGGTCTAAGACAAACAGACTTAAGAACAGTTTTTTCCCTAAAGCTATAACAACGGTGAACTCCCATAGGCACTGATTTTATAGTTTAGCACCTCTCTGTGTGCAATTTGTACTTTCCACCCACAGTCTGAATGCTTCTGTATGTATGTATATAGATTTTACAGTAAAACTTTACATTTAATAATTAATACTGTGAATTATAGTTGTTTTTTTTTGTTACAACATTTTACGGTAAATATAAAAACAGTACCCCTGTTTTGTTTTTTTAAGGGAAAAAGCTGGCAGCTTAGTTGCCAAAATTTTACTGTTAAATTTACATACATTTTTACAACATTATAGTGTTATTGGAAAAACAGTACACATTCTTTTTTTATTCTGGCAACTTAGCTGCCAGTTTTTCTACCGTGAAAACAAATGTACCGTCTTTCCATTTACAGTAACACACCGTTAAAAACAACAACCGTAGATTTTACAGTCAAAAACTGGCAGCTGAGTCAACATAATTTTAATGCAAAAAACTGTAGTAGTTATAATAGCAGTAATATGCTGTAAAGAACAACATAAAATCTATTGTCATTTTTAATAATTTGATGGGTGGTTTGCTGTAAAAGTAAGTATTTTTATTTAGACAAAAACTTGTTTGAAAGTATGATAATATACTGTAATATTTGTTGCAATATTGGATACTATCAAAATTAAAAGGTATGCAATTTCAAGCAGTACAGTTCAGTGTTTCCCATAAACTGCCAAGATACCTGTGGCGGTGGGGGCGTGGCTATGGGCGTGGTCACCATGACATCATCGAGTAATTTGCATAATTTACTACAATGATATGATTTTCTCTAAAAAGGCTCAAAAAATGTATACTTACTAATTAATAATAACAGTTCTGTTTTAAATGTCCATCCATCCATCCATTTTACAATATAATTACAACACTTTATGTACATATTTATATACAGATTTGAACAATAAGTTATTCACTGAAATATATTTATTAATTGTGGTTCTTACAAAAAATATATCTTTATAAAATATAAAAGCTAAAATGTGTCTTAAAGCTCTGCCCCTTTAATTAGTGCATACTAAATAATTTAACTTCAGCCTACTACTACAACCATATTATTTACCAGCAACATAAAGTGAAACAGAGGCAGAGGTGTTCTGCCACAGTCAGTAACAAATAAACACAAAACAGTAGTTGTCAAATACAAATAAGGCAACAAGAGAAGTATCCTACACTTCTCTTTTGTAAAGTAAATCTGAACAGCCTATATGGGCATCTACATCAACTATATGATTTGCCTGAGAAGCTGGACAGGACAAAAAAACAAAACAAAAAAAAAAACATTTTTTATTTTTATTTGTGGCGGACGTAATTCTTTCGTGGCGGGCCGCCACAAATAAATGAATGTGTGGGAAACACTGACATATATTTTTTCTGTCAAAATGAAAAAAATCTATTACATTTAGTGAGAAAATATGAAGTACTTAATTTACACATATTTCCAGGTGTTTGCGGCCCAGATGAAATGTCGTCACGGGTCAGATCTGGCCCCCGAGCCTTGAGTTTGACACCTGTGTCCTAGATTGTACCCCAACAACTGACAAAATGCTCACATGTAAGTAATTCCTATTTGTTTTAGACTTCATATGTTTTAGACATGAATTGTTTTAGATTTCATATGTCCAAAAAATTATATTGTTTTAATCATAGGTAACACATACAATCAAATTAATTCAGCAGCGCTGTTTGATAAGAGTATAATATATCATAAGAAAACAGAAGAATCGAAATAAAAATATGCACAAATGGAGGAAAACTATGAGTAAACTGCCATAGGTTGAAACATCTTTTTATTATCATCCATTTTCCTCATGTATGTGGCCAAAGTCACAAGTAAATGTGCAAACAATGACTAGTTTCACTTTCGGTTGTATCGATAACCGGTTATGTCGATAACCACTTATGTCAACGTGAGTCAGCCAGTCCGAAGGGCATTGACTTCATCAAATTCCACTATAGGCTGTGTTGAATTCCTCTTCTTTGTTGAATATATCGGTAGATTACAGTGTATCACACAGTGCGACGAAGTCACATGATGAAACAGTTGTTTTCCGTAGCCAACTGAAGTGTAAAGATGTGGCTTAGAACCAAAACAATGAGTTGATAAGAAATGATTCACCATGTGGAGGGGGGCGTGGTCTGCGGGCCTGCAGTGTAAGGACCGGCCTCGAAGTCAGCGGCAGGTGTGTAGATTGCCCAGCCGGGGCTTGTTATCTAATCACCTGTCTCTCTTATTAGCAGCAGCCGGTACGAGACATGTGGTTGGAGTTGCTGGTGAGCAGAGGCATGAGAGCGAGAGACATTTTGCTGGAAAGCAAAACCACACTGCCTTATGAAAATAAAAGACTTGTTAACTCAGACTACCGGGCTCACGAAAGGATCTTTGTGTCAGAAGAACCCACAGTAGGGCAACCTCCACACACCATATATGCCAAACTAATTTATAATGTAAAATATTACTGGAGAACAACAATTGTTGTACTGCCTTCTACAGGTGTCTCAAACCAACGACCAAGACAGCGCCTTACCTGTTTTTGGTTGTTTAGGTGCATCTCGCGGTCAGCCACCTCCCGACGCAGCTGGTCCACGTCCTGGCTGAGCTGCAGGCGATCCTCTCTCTCGTCGGAAGCTTCATCCAGCTGCTTGGACAGGTAGAAGTTCTGGCGGTTCAGCTCGGCATTCTCCTGGGTCAGTGAGGTCAGCTGCTCCTCCAGGTCAGTGATCACCTGTAATACCAGTCACAACTTTGGAAATGGCTTAAGACATGTTCGCTATGCAATGATTGCGCCAATGCTAAATCCATGATAACGGTTTAAGTCGGATGGTGGGGAGGCAAATCTTGTATGTTTATGTATGAGCTGTCTGTAATGTTTTGACTTGTGCGTTTTTCCCCCCGCTAAAGCAGCACACTAACAGCAGTATATTTATTCTTGAGGCGTGGTGGAGAAGACAACAGTGAATAGATGCTGTGATGATCTGTCATTCAAATCACATCCTCAGCAGTGCTGATTACATTCTGCTCAAAACCAGCTGTGAAGACTGAGGGGATATAGAGAATAATAAAAACAGAGAAGACGCAAGTAGGGTAACTCTTTAGTATGGGGAACATATTCACCATTAATTAGTTGCTTATTAAAGGCCTACTGAAAGCCACTACTACCGACCACGCAGTCTGATAGTTTATATATCACTGATGAAATCTTAACATTGCAACACATGCCAATACGGCCGGGTTAACTTATAAAGTGCAATTTTAAATTTCCCGCTAAACTTCCGGTTGAAAACGTCTATGTATGATGACGTACGCGCGTGACGTCAATCGTTGAACCGGAAGTATTGGTACCCCATTGAATCCAATACAAAAAAGCTCTGTTTTCATCTCAAAATTCCACAGTATTCTGGACATCTGTGTTGGTGAATCTTTTGCAATTTGTTTAATGAACAATGAAGACTGCAAAGAAGAAAGTTGAAGGTGGGACCGGTGTATTAGCGGCTGGCTGTAGCAACACAACCAGGAGGACTTACTTGGATAGCAGACGCGCTAGCCGACGCTAGCCGCCAACCGCACGGATGATCGGGTGAAGTCCTTCGTCCTTCCGTCGATCGCTGTAACGCAGGTGAGCACGGGTGTTGATGAGCAGATGAGGGCTGGCGTAGGTGGAGCGCTAATGTATTTATCATAGCTCTGTGAGGTCCCGTTGTTAAGTTAGCTTCAATGGCGTCGTTAGCAACAGCATTGTTAAGCTTCGCCAGGCTGGGAATTATTAACCGTGTAGTTACATGTACATGGTTTAATAGTATTGTTGATCTTCTGTCTATCCTTCCAGTCAGGGATTTATTTATTTTGTTTCTATCTGCATTTGAGCCCGATGCTATCAAGTTAGCTCAGTAGCTAAAGAGCTTCGCCGATGTATTGTCGTGGAGATAAAAGTCACTGTGAATGTCCATTTCGCGTTCTCGGCTCTCATTTTCAAGAGTATATAGTATCCGAGGTGGTTTAAAATACAAATCCATGATCCACAATAGAAAAAGGAGAAAGTGTGGAATCCAATGAACCCTTGTACTTAAGTTACGGTCAGAGCGAAAAAAGATACGTCCTGCACTGCCTCTCTAGTCCTTCACTCTCACTTTCCTCATCCACGAATCTCTCATCCTCGCTCAAATTAATGGGGTAATCGTCGCTTTCTCTGTCCGAATCTCTCTCGCTGCATTTTAAACAATGGTAAAATGTGAGGAGTCCTTCCTCCGGTGACGTCGCGCTACTTCCGGTATAGGCAAGGCTTTTTTTTATCAGCGACCAAAAGTTGCGACCTTTATCGTTGATGTTCTCTACTAAATCCTTTCAGCAAAAATATGGCAATATCGCGAAATGATCAAGTATGACACATAGAATGGATCTGCTATCCCCGTTTAAATAAAAACAATTCATTTCAGTAGGCCTTTAAAGCAACAAAGACTTAATTTAGAGTTATTCAGACACTAGGGGAAGGTTAGGGTTAGGGCAGGGGTCGGCAACCCAAAATGTTGAAAGAAAGAAAGCATATTGAACCAAAAATACCAAAAAAAAAATCGGTATGGAGCCGCAAAAAATTCAAAGCCTTATATAAGTCTTATAATGAAGGCAACACATGATGTGTCTATATTAGCCTACTATCAAAGGCTGACGCAAATCTCACTTGACAGAAATGTTGTATTTTATTTTTTATTCTACACATTTTTGCAACATTGGAAAACATTAGTAAAATGGAGGCTTCTCAGAGGGTGAGATAACTTGCAGTCATGGATTGACCAAATATGCCTGATTAGCACTCCAGCAAATCAATGAAATCAACAAAGCTCACTTTTGTGCATTCACGCACAGCACAAAACGTTTGGTGGACAAAATGAGACAAAGGAGTGGCATAAAACTCTAAAAAACTTTTCTGTGGCAGCATCGGAAAAAGTTACAAACTACGATGAGTTCAAGGATCGCTGACATTAGTAGGACAAAACGGTGCTTTCCAAATACGCTCATCAGTGAAGCATGTATAATATAAACAGTGGGATTTCTAACAATTAGGAAGGTTTGTGTCATGTTTGTTCCCCTATAAAAAATAATTAAAAAAAATTCTTCATCTTTTTCCATTTTCACACATCTGAAAGAGGTCCAGGGAGCCACTAGGGAGGCGCTACAGAGCAGCATGCGGCTCTAGAGCCGCGGGTTGCTGACTTCTGGGTTAGGGTTACTAATAAGCAATAATTCTGAGGTTATTGAGGGAAGACTCTTAGTAAATGGCTTACTGGTTGTATAATAAGGCCATGCAGAATAAGGCATTAATAAGTACTTAATAATGACTAATTAAGAGCCAATATGTTACTAATTTTCATGTTAATAAGCAACTAATTAATGGTGAATATGTGTTCCCCATGCTAAAGTGTTACGGCAAGTAGTACTTAAAAATGACACACTACTCACACACTGAGTAGATAGAAATGTGACAAGGTGACAATCACCTAGTGACTGGTGAAGGGCTGACTTATCAACTTTGAATTATTGTGCTCTAATCAATGTTAATGCAGGCTGCTAATGAATATTATAATAATAATAATAATAATAATAATAATGATAATAATTAGAGATGTCCGATAATAGCTTTTTTGCCGATATCTGATATTCCGATATTGTCCAACTCTTAATTACCGATTCCAATATCAACCGATACCGATATATACAGTCGTGGAATTATTAACACATTATTATGCCTAATTTTGTTGTGATGCCCCCGCTGGATGCATTAAACAATGTAACAAGGTTTTCCAAAATAAATCAACTCAAGTTATGGACAAAAATGCCAACATGGCACTGCCATATTTATTATTGAAGTCACAAAGTGCATTATTTTTTTTAACATGCCTCAAAACAGCAGCTACAAAAACAATGAAGGCACACAGCTTCAGTCCAGAATAATAACATAGTCCTTCTTTAGTGCAAGACTGCCTGATATACAGTATAACAGGAAATTATAAACTGGGCTCAATCTGCCCTGCTCTAACGTGTTTGTATGAGTAACAAAAATGTGCTGCAAGCTAGTGGTGAGTGCTTGAAGTGGCCTACCAGTCTGCCAGAGCTTCTGAAATGCTGCGTTGAGACAGAGGTGGTTTTTGTTGTATTTTTGTTTTTTCTCGGCGGAGTCTTTAAGCGACAACTGTGTGGTACTACTTTTTTTTCGCTGTTTGATTTTCATCCATCTTTCGCTTGTATTCATCGTGTATCTCGTAAGGATTCTTGAAGAGGTGGGAGATCAAATTGCTCGTATTAAAAGGAAGACGTCTTGGTTCCTCCTCGCATAACCAACTTTTTGCAGTCATTGCAAATTGCCAGTTTTTTATCCGTCAGAGACACTTTAAAATAATCCCAAACCATGTCGTTAGTCACCGAGCGAGCTGGCTTGTTAGCCAGGCTACAGCACCGGCAACAACACACTCTTGTTGTTGTTATGCTCCGCTCGCGGCGGTTTGATGAGGTCATCAAGCGTCGCCAGTAAACTTCTCATGCTGGAGTCGTGCTGCAACTCCTGTGTTGTGTGTGGGAGATGGGCTGCTGACTGGGAGATGCAACTTCTCTGTATTTCTCCCTACGTCCGTGTACCGCTCCCTACGGCGGCGTTTTAAAATGTCATAAATTGTACTTTTTGAAACCGATACCGATCATTTCCGATATTACATTTTAAAGCATTTATCGGCCGATAATATTGGCAGTCCGATATTATCGGACATCTCTAATAATAATAATAATACAAAAAGATAATAATTCACTTAGGTAAAAAAATTTGTTTTCAAACACTTAATCAGAGAATATCAATTTAGTTCTCATTTAGAGCTGGAGCCTAGCCCAGAGGCGGGCTACACCTTGGACTGGTCACTATAAGGAGATCAAATATTCGAGGATTATCAGAAAAGTTCTAGAACTGGTGTCACAAAAGACATATTTTAAATCCGACCCATAAATCGCAAGTTTTTCCCTTTTGAAGTAATCCCTCTGGAATCTAACACACTTTCTCTGCCACGCTTTACGCACTCCTTTAAGGATTCGCCTGGGATCCCCCGCTGCCATCTTGACGTTGTTCACGTCTTCAAAACAGGTCCCCTTGAGACCCAATTGATCTTGGCAACGATTATTATATTTTTAAATCCCAGGTTGCCAAGTCGGGTGAACAGAGAGGTTGCTCCAGCCTGGCGATGTTCTTCTTGGCCAAGAACTGTCGGATGCTCATGACGTGAGCAGGCACGTTGTCATAGTGAAGGAGCCACATGTTGACCTGCCACTACTCTTCTGAATGATGCGGCCGTTGCAAGTTATTGTCACAGGGCCAGAAACAGCACATCCACAAAGAGATCCTACACAATTTGTTGCGTTCTTTGCGCGAGAAACAGTCAAGATATATATTTTCACCACAGCCCTGGAATGTTTCTGAAATTTCAAGTTCCAATTATCTCATTCTTATTTGTTGTTTTCTTTTTGGGGTGGAGGGTAGAATAAACCCACGCACCCAATGGAAAAACATGCAAACTCCACATTGAGAACTGCAAGTGAAGATTTGAAACCCTGTGAGGCCAACCTGTTAGCCAGGACCCCCATGCAGCTATATCTAATAATATCTCGCATTAATAACCAATTATGAATATTTTTTTTTAGAAAATGTAGCTGGCCAATTAAAAAAAAGCTTTGCGCTAAATTTGGCCCCGAGGCCACACTTTGCTATATAATATCATTGCCAAGCCAATTGGCAGCTGGATGGAAACTAAAGTAACTGCAAAATACTGTGTATATACTGTATTGCATTTGGAAGGAAAAACTGTACAAAACAGTGAATGGTAATTTTGTTTTATGCTAGTTGTAAAATGCATTGTGGCCAATTTTTCTCCTCTGTATATTACTGTAGAAAAGACAGTTTCCTTACTTCCTACATGAAATTGTAACACTATAGTATACAGCAGGGGTCACCAACACGGTGCCCGCGGGCACCAGGTAGCCCGTTTAGGACCAGATGAGTAGCCCGCTGGCCTGTTCTAAAAAAACTCAAATAGCAGCACTTACCAGTGAGCTGCCTCTATTTTTTAAATTGTATTTATTTAGTAGCAAGCTGGTCTCGCTTTGCTCGACATTTTTAATTCTAAGAGAGACAAAACTCAAATAGAAGTTGAAAATCCAAGAAAATATTTTAAAGACTTGGTCTTCACTAACTGACAAAGAAACAGATAACAGATTTGATGTCCAGTTCAAAGTGTGACATGATTTATTTAAAAATTTGAGAGTTGACTTTTGTATTTTACATGAGTTATTTGTACAAACATGGTGCAAAGTAATTCATGATTTGTTCAAAATGTTAGTGGCTAGCTAGTTAAAATGGGATATTGTGATTTCACAAGACTGTCTTAGAAGTGATCATTTGAAAATGTTCAATTTGAAAAATGTGCACTTAGAGAAAATATAAAAATAAAGTGTTGCATATTGATATTTATCTGTTTCTATATATATTTATTGTGAGAAATCATTAAGATGATCAGTGTTTCCACAAAGATATATTAATTATTAATAATAACATAGAGTTAAAGGTAAATTGAGCAAATTGGCTATTTCTGGCAATTTATTTAAGTGTGTATCAAACTGGTAGCCCTTCGCATTAATCAGTACCCAAGAAGTAGCTCTTGGTTTCAAAAAGGTTGGTGACCCCTGGTATACAGTATTTTGTGTAATAAGAAGGAGGAAAGTAGTGTTTACAGCAACATGTGTGTGTGTGTGTGTATATATATATATATATATTAGGGCTGCAACAACTAATCGATTAAATCGATTAAAATCGATTACCAAAATAGTTGGCGATTAATTTAGTCATCGATTCGTTGGAACTATGCTATGCGCATGCGCGGAGGCTTTTTTTTTTTTTTTTTTTTGGTTATTTTTTTATTTTCTATTTTTATAAACCTTTATTTATAAACTGCAATATTTACAAACAGCTGAGAAACAATAATCAAAATAAGTACAAAAACAGTACAAAACAGCGCCAGGGCGGCGGTTAGGCTACGTCTCATGATGTGGCGTAAGCTAGCCAATGATGTGTCATGTGCAGCTCACGTGACGACGGCGTCTCCTTTGCTGGAAAAATTCGAAAAATGGCGCAGGAAAACACTACCGATAGTTTAGCGGAGAAACATCTTGAGGTTATTGCTTCAATGGAGAAAAGTGTACGACCTAAGTCGTCAAAAGTGTGGGAACACTTCACTTTAAAGACTTCAAAGAAGACCGTTTCCTGCAAAATGGCACGGAAGTACAACATTGCTTCAGGAGCACCTGAAGAAGAAACATGTTGGAGCCATGGATGAAGGGAAGAACTCACAGTACGTAACTTTTTAAGTCCATAGTGGCAACAAGCATTCATGAGTTCAGCTTTTTTGTGAGTAACGTTAAAGTTATGCCTTTGTTGCAACGCAGGGCTGATAATGTGTCTCCGGCACATTTGACTCCGTTTTGAGAGAGAAAACGCACGGTTACCAATTTCGAAATAAACGTAACGGACAGAAATATCTCAGGTTGGTTTCATAATGGATCAATGTAGCCGGGCTGATAAAGCTATATAAATATATTTAGATTTGAGTGACGCTTTAGTATAACTAAACGTTATGAAGGTGCTGGAATATGTCA
>NC_084736.1:75467691-75497691 GCF_033978785.1 Entelurus aequoreus | reverse complement strand
GGCGAGAGGCCTGCAGGTTATTGATCTGAGCTTCACGCTCCTGCAGTGACAGGGTCAGCTCGGTCACCTGCCGCTTGATCTCCAGCTTCTGCTCCTCATGCTCCAGTCCAATCTACAAAGACATACAGAAAGTGAGAGGATGGTGATTCATCCTAGATAGAGGTCCAAGGCAATGTGATACAGTACCTTGTAGGATCTTACATTAAATATTGTTCATTTGGTTGTTGATTAACAAAAATGTTTTCCCTCCGTATCATTTATTATATTCATATTTCAGAATCCTCCCTAATGGTATTAACCACCAAATAGTGGAATTAGTAGAAGATGTGGAAATTATACCTTTACTTTTTAGTCTTTTTTTAGTCCCAGCCAGGTGCTAAGAGCCTATAAAAAACATCTAATGACCACTTCTTGGGCTGCTACTCCCACATGCCTGCTCAGTGGCCCTGTGGTTAAATGCCGGCACTGAGATCAGTAGGTCCTGAGTTCAAACCCCGGCCGAGTCAGAGGGACGATTTTAACAATGAGTAATATATGAATACATACATATATATATATATAATGCATTACCAATGTATTTTTTTACATAAGCTGTAAGATTTTTTTTAAATTTTCCTTTAAAAACTTGCAGCTCAGTCACCAGAATTTTACAGTAAAAGCAGTTGTTTTTTACAGCATATAAAACAATTTAATACATGGAATGGAATGGAGAAACAATACCACTGTTTTTAGCGGTAAAATTCAAGCAACAGAGCGTCCAGGTTTTTTTTTTTACCATAAATTCTTGTTTTTTTTAAGGTTTTTTTGTTAGTTTTTTATGTTTAGTGTCTTACTGTATATGGAAAAAAAACAGTCCCAAAGTTGATTTTACGGTTCAAAACTCAGTTGGCGGAATTTAACTGTAAAATCTACGGTATTGTGAATTATACAATCTGCAATTTTATTAATAATTTGTTTTGAAATCAAAAGTCAAGCAGATATTTAAGTAGAGAATTTATATTTATTTCAACAAAAATATTTTTTAGATCACATGATAATATATTTTGATAATATCCATCCATCCATCCATCCATTTTCTACCGCTTATTCCCTTCGGGGTCGCGGGGGGCGCTGGAGCCTATCTCAGCTACAATCGGGCGGAAGGCGGGGTACACCCTGGACAAGTCGCCACCTCATCGCAGGCCCAACACAGATAGACAGACAACATTCACACTCACATTCACACACTAGTGCCAATTTAGTGTTGCCAATCAACCTATCCCCAGGTGCATGTCTTTGGAGGTGGGAGGAAGCCGGAGTACCCGGAGGGAACCCACGCAGTCACGGGGAGAACATGCAAACTCCACACAGAAAGATCCCGAGCCCGGGATTGAACTCACGACTACTCAGGACCTTCGTATTGTGAGGCAGACGCACTAACCCTTTTGATAATATTGAATTTTAAAAAGATATGCAATTGCATGCAGTACATGATTTTTGATGTCAAAAAGGACAGAACAAATATATTTAGTAGGGATGGCCGATATTATCGGCCAATAAATGCTTTAAAATTGCATTCCATTGCGTGCAAACCTAGTTACATAATATCACAGAATCACAGAATCAGAATCACAATAGTTTTATTGCCATTGTTTGAGAACGGGTTCACAAACTAGGAATTTTTCTTCGTGCAAACGTGCGACATAAAAACATATAACACATATTCGGTAATAAAAAGAGCTGTATCTACAGCTTTTCACACACATGAGTGAATGCCATGCATACTTGGTCAACAGCCATACAGGTCACACTGAGGGTGGACGTATAAACAACTTTAACACTGTTACAAATATGTGCCACACTGTGAACCCACACCAAACAAGAATGACAAACACATTTCGGGAGAACATCCGCACCGTAACACAACATAAACACAACAGAACAAATACCCAGAAACCCTTGCAGCACTAACTATTCCGGGACGCTCCAATATACACCCCCCGCTACTCCCCCCCTCCACACCTCAACCCCGCCCACCTCAACCTCCTCATGCTTTCTCAGGGAGAGCATGTCCCAAATTCCAAGCTGCTGTTTTGAGGCATGTTAAAAAAAATAATGCACTTTGTGACTTCAATAATAAATATGGCAGTGCCATGTTGGCATTTTTTTTCCATAACTTGAGTTGATTTATTTTGGGAAACCTTGTTACATTGTTTAATGCATCCAGCGGGCCATCACAACAAAATTAGGCATAATAATGTGTTAATTCCACGACTGTATATATATCGGTATCGGTTGATATCGGAATCGGTAATTAAGAGTTGGACAATATCGGAATATCGGCAAAAAGAGTCCTTATCGGACATCTCTAATATTTAGTAAGAAAAGATTAAGCATTTTATTAACGCATATTATTTCCAGGTTTTCGTGGGCCACATAAAATAATGTGGCGGGCCAGATTAGGCCCCCGGGCCTTGACTTTGACACACAGGGTGTAGAGTATAGGCATTTTTTCATCATTTGTATTGATCACACAAAGGGTTGCCCTATTTTAGGTTTGTTCACAAGAAAATATATTTGTCTGTCTAGAAAACAAACAATACATTGGCAGAAAACAAGCTAGTAAGGAATGTATTACAAACCTCTCTGAGCCTTGTTTCCAGCTCCAGCAGCCGACTCTTATGGCTTTGCTCTTGTTGACTTGTTTTTTCTAGATGCTCCTCCAGTTTGGCATTCTGCGCCTCCAACTTCCCGGCCTGAGACTCCAGGTAGAATTTTTGCTGACGGAGCTCTGAGATCATCTCTTCCTGGGCTTTCCTGCAATAACCACATGTTAGCAGCAGCAGAAAACTCCGTAAGAAGCAAGGCCACTTAGCAACATGATGTTCTACAAAGTGTGTGTGTGTGTGTGTGTGTGTGTGTGTGTGTGTGTGTGTGTGCGTGTGTGTGTGTGTGTGTGTGTGTGTGTGTGTGTGTGTGTGTGTGTGTGTGTGTGTGTGTGTGTGTGTGTGTGTGTGTGGGGGGGGGGTCAAAAGTTTACATATATTGATCATAAGGAACACATTCCGATTCACTCAAATGTGCTCAGGGATGGTGCTAAACCAGGGCTTAGGGGGTAATAGCCCCGTCAGAAATGCCCCCCCTCCTCCAGTGGATCATCATGCTATGGTAGAAATGGCGCCATGTAAATAAGACCACACACAAAACGAGACAGCTTCGTGGCAGTTATGCAACCGGGTGCACCTTTCTTAACACCTATCAAACGTCCATCTTTTGGCTGCTAATATCTTAAATTATTATGCTGTAATCTGAAACAATATTTTCAATACCGTATTTTTCGGATTATAAATCACAGTTTTTTTTCATAGTTTGGGGTGCGATTTATACTCTGGAGCGACCATACTTGCCAACCCTCCCGATTTTTCCGGGAGACTCCCGAATTTCAGTGCCCCTCCCGAAAATCTCCCGAGGCAACAATTCTCCCGATTATCACCCGGACAACAATATTAAGGGCGTGCCGGGATGGCACTGCCTTCAGCGTCCTCTACAACCTGTCGACGCGTCCGCTTTTTCACCATACAAACAGCGTGCCGGCCCAGTCACATGTTGTATGCGGCTTCTGCATACACACGAAGGTGAATGCAAAGCATACTTGATCAACAGCCATACATACAACTTTAACACTGTTACAAATATGCGCCACACTGTGAACCCACACCAAACAAGAATGACAAACACATTTCGGGAGAACATCCGTACCGTAACACAACATAAACACAACAGAACAAATACCCAGAATCCCTTGCATCCCTAACTCTTCCGGGCTACAACATACACCCCCGCTACCACCAAACCCCGCCCCCCTCAACCCCCCCCCAATCTCCCGAATTCGAAGGTCTCAAGGTTGGCAAGTATGGGAGCGACTTATGTGTGAAATTATTAACACATTACCGTAAAATATCAAATAATATTATTTATCTCATTCACGTAAGAGACTAGGCGTGTATCAGCAATCGTAACACACACATCAACCAATAAAAATTCGGCGGGGGCGGGTCATGGCAGAAGTGCATTGTGAAAAAAAGATGCTACCTGCTACTACAGATTGTTTGGTAAACGTATAGCATGTTCTATATGTTATAGTTATTTGAATGACTCTTACCATAATATGTTACGTTAACATACCAGGCACGTTCTCAGTTGGTTATTTATGTCTCATATAACGTACACTTATTCAGCCTGTTGTTCACTATTCTTTATTTATTTTAAATTGCCTTTCAAATGTCTATTCTTGGTGTTGGATTTTATCAAATAAATTTCCCCCAAAAATGCGACTTATACTCCAGTGCGACTTATATATGTGTTATTCCTTCTTTATTATGCATTTTCGGCCGGTGCGACTTATACTCCAGAGCGATTTATACTCTGAAAAATACGGTACATACTTGTCTGTTTTCATTAATTATGCATATAGATAAAAAGACTTGCTGCATTTTGAATGTTATTAGAGAACTGTATTCATGAAAATCTATTTTTATCTTAACACCAAAAAAATTGTCAATTCCCCTATGTGGGCTACTCTACAGGAAACACTGGACCTTTGTTCTTGCCAACAAGGGCTTCTTTAGCAAGTACTAAGCAAAGTTTTTGCAAATACTGTCCATCCATTTTCTACCGCTTGTCCCTTTTGGGGTCGCGGGGGGTGTACAAATTGTCTTATTTTTATTTTATGTTTGTCTGGTTGTTTTTGCTGGTGTTTTTTCTCTCTATGGTAAAATAAAGGTATCATGCATTGTTGCTATTTGGTGTGACTTATGTAAACGTACACAATTAGCAGGGTTTCACTTCCCACACTTTATAGACAATTTACCCAAAAAACGGCATTTCTCCGTAAAATATATTTCCTCTCATCGCTGTTTGTGTATTGTGTTCACATTAGGGCTGGGCGATATATCGATATACTCGATATACAGTATCGCAGGTTTGTCTCTGTGCGATATAGAAAATTACTATATCATGATAGTCGAGTATACGTTCTCACACAGTTGCTTTTAGCTGCGGACATTACACTACATATGTTTCCCACTCTTTCTTGTCTCTGCTTCTCACAGAGACTTAAAACAAGCGCACCTTCTTACATACGTCACATGTACAATGTCACACACTCCCGCGGAGCAGACAGGTAGCGACATGGTTAGCTGTGATGCTAACAGTGCGGTGCGGGTGGTAATACGAGAGAGAGAAGGTGTGAATCTGGTAACAAATGAAGGAAGAATTAATTCCCAAGAAAAACATCGTCTGGCGGTGGTTTGGCTTCAAGCGGGAAGATGTTGAATAATTATGCAGCAAAAGCGTTGCTACAAAAAGTAGCAGCACTGCTAATGTAGCATCATTTGAAAAGTCACCCGCTAGAGAATGAGGAGTGCTTGAAACTCCGCATGTCAACATCTCCGGCCGGTGCCACACCAACAAAATGCCGATGCAACTATTTCCACATCAACACCGTATGAAAAAAATAGTCAACAACAGAAGGAGATAACGTCCGCAGGAACCTACCACGTAGCGAAGGATATTTCTTATTATGCAGCTCATTTTTATTTGACAGTTATTGAAATATCTTGTGTGACATCATGCACAAAAGTGCACTTTATTTGCTTTAAACTATTGTAGTGGCGTTCTGTACAAAAAGTGCACTTTAATTTAGTGTTGTTATGATATGTCATCATAGCGACATCGTGCACAAAAGTGCACTCAAAGCTTGTTTTAAAATGTCTCTGACAATCTTGCACTTTCTGTTTTGGAAATGACATGAATGTTTGTGCCACTGCTTAATAACTGTTTAATAAATACAGTTTAGGTAAATTGACTTAGTTGTGATTTCCCTCTCTGCAAGAAAGTTTAAAATAAGCATATATTAATGAATATGAACAAGAATGTTTTAATGTAGACACATAGAATCATCATACTGCTGTGATTATATGCATCAAGTGTTCATTCAAGGCTAAGGCAAAATATGGAGATATATATCGTGTATCGTGACATGCCCTAAAAATATCGAGATATTAAAAAAAGGCCAAATCGCCCAGCCCTAGTTCACATGTACTCATAGTATAAACGACTTACATGTTCTTCTGGGTGTAGATGCTGCTGTTGGCTGCCAGTTTGTTGGCCTCAGACAGCTCAGCAATTCTCTGCTCCAGGCTGTTCATCTTAGAATCCATTGCATTTATGGTCTGGAGGGGGAAGTACCAACATCATTTGAAATAATAACTGTCACCTTCATGCAATTGATATCTCAGGCAAATAGTTCCGCTGGTCTACGATAATCAAAACAAGACATCTATGTCAGTGTGATTAATGTGAAAATATGCCTGAAATAGGCTCCCCTAGCTCTTACCGCCTTCTGTTCACTGATGATGCTGCACTTCTCCCGCACCTCCTCCTCATATTTACTCTGACTGGACTCCAGCATTTCTTTATCAGCCATGTCCGCCTTCATCTGAGATTCCAACACCTCCAAGCCACAAAAGCAGGATATCGCTCAACAATACATGATGAAAGCAAGACTCTGATGGGATATGGAAGCCGTTGTTGTGTGCATGTGAGCGTATATCTGCATATTTCACCTTAATCTTATCTTCATAGAGCTTCTCCTTCTGCTTGAGATGTGTATCCAGTCGCTGTGCTGTGGCTTGTGACTCTCGCAGACATTCCTCAAGTTCCTACATGAAATAAATGAAATACATAGTGCGTATTAAACATACCTATCTACATTTTAAAGTACCAATGATTGTCACACACACACTGGGTGTGGTGAAATTTGTCCTCTGCATTTGACCCATCCCCTTGTTCACCCCCTGGGAGGTGAGGGGAGCAGTGGGCAGCAGCGGTGGCTGCGCCCGGGAATCATTTTTGGTGATTTAACCACCAATTCCAACCCTTGATACTGACAGGCATGTGATTTGACCACAATGAAAAAGACTGAAAAAACTTCCGGGGGTCTGGGGGACGAAGGCCAATTTAACATGCTAAAATTAACAAAGACAGCACCATTTGAAGAAAATATTTTAGTGTTTAAAGACATGAAAACATCATTATTAGAACATACATAACCCAATTATCCCAATGAATCACTGTATATGGTTCAGTCCCAACAGTATTTAGTCACTAATATTTACATCTTGTGTTCATTTCACATCCACAGGTGTCACATTGATCAGTGTTATTATCCACAGTTTATTCACTGTATTACCACATTACTTCAGTTCATGTAATGTAAACATTTCATTCTTTTCGCCAAAATAGGATATACATTTATGAAAATAATTCAACATGTTTAGTATTGTTTACTCATATTTGAAAATAGGAAATAATAATAATGTGAGGACACTGACATATTGCATGAAACAAGTGTGAAAATATTTACTTTCAAGATTGTTACACCACTGACAATAGTTTCAACAGACTACATAAGAACTTAATATTAAAAAATAGTATTATATGCAAATTTATTTCAAATAAATTGTTAACTGGAATCAATAATGCGACTCTTTGAATTTCTGTAATTTCATAATATATTATCATGTGGCTTTTTATTTTTTAAAAAACCCATTTATATTTTGCAAAGCAATAATTGGTTAATATTTAAAACAAACATGCGTATTTCGCAAGCAAATATTTTTTAGCTTACCTCAGTATTAACAACCCTGTCTGCAACTGAAGTGGGTTGTTTGGGTGGATCTTTCCTCTCGATGTAAACAAAGGATGAAGTCCGTAAGGTTTGCTCACTTTCGGTTGACATCCAAAAGTACCAGCTAGTGAAAAGTTTGTTTTCCTTGCTTCAAGTTGTTTCATATGTTGTTGGCGTTTCGCATGTACTTCCAAAGCCTTGAAACCTCGTGATCCATAGTCAATATTATCATGACACCACGTGCACAAAACCTTTCCGGAACGATCGATTTTCCGAATAAAATCAACGAACAAAGTCGTAACTTCCTTCTTCCCAACAGTATCAGTGATTTCCCTTTCCATCCAGTCCCATCAAAACTTATTTTTGACATGTTTATCAATTTCTTTTACTCGTAAAGCGTCCTTTCTCTCGAGAACCGACATCGTTTACATATGGAAAATGGGCGTAGTAACCATTATGAATGATGACGTTATTAACGTCATCATTCATAACAGATGTCCTGATTGGTCACAAGGAACATATCGACCAATCAACTACGGCGTAATATAAACTACGTCTCGAATCTTGATTTAGGGGCGGGAAAAAAACTGAAAAACGGGAGATAATTATTTTTTTTTCCCCGAGATTAAAAAAGACGGAATTCCGACTTTAGACGGAAAAATCACATGCCTGTACTGAGTGTCAAGCAGGGAGGTAATAGGTCCCATTTTATAGTCTTTGGTATGACTCGGCCGGGGTTTGAACTCACGACCTACCGATCTCAGGGCGGACACTCTAACCACTGAGTAGTCATGACTTAGACTTAGACTTAGACAAACTTTAATGATCCACAAGGGAAATTGTTCAACACAGTAGCTCAGTTACAATGATGGAAAGTGTAAGGATGGAAAGGACAATGCAGGTATAAATAGACTAAATATAGCGATATAAAATATAACATATGTATGAATATATACATAATATGTGTACAGTATATTATATATAATATATATATAATACTAGCCCACGGAGAGCTGATACATTTATGAATAACTCAAATTATTGCCCTGTATCATTTGTGGGTCTGCTTCTGAACATGTACTCCAGTAGGTACAAGTGTTGTCCTGATACCAATATTTTGGTACCGGTACCAAAATGTATTTCGATACTTTTCTAAATAAATTGCATTCTTGGCTTTATTTTAACAAAACATCTTAGGGTACATTAAACATATGTTTGTTATTGCAAGTTTGTCCTTAAATAAAATAGTGAACATACTCGACAACGTGTCTTTTAGTAGTAAACAAACAAAGACTCCTAATTAGACTGCTGACGTATGCAGTAACATATTGTGCCATTTATCATTCTATTATTTTGTCAACATTATAAAGGACAAGTGGTAGAACAGTAATTATTAATCTACTTGCAACAACATGCACACTCCACACAGAAAGACCCCAGGACCTTCTTAGTGTGAGGCACCAGCATTAACCCTTGTTAGCACTGTGCTGCTGATTGTATAACCACACAAACAAAATAACTGCAAATTGTTAGTTGCTTCTCTTGGACTGCTTTTGTGTGTGTGTCCACAAAATGTACATGTGGACGAGACAGCCGTAAGCAAAAAAAACCTGAACGGCAAAAAAAAATCCTGGGAAAGACCAGCAATTTTATAATGGTGAAAAATATAGACACTTTAAAAACATATGTTGTGTTGAACCGCTAATAAGCTAGCCTGCAGTGTTCTTATATATATATATATATATATATATATATATATATATATATATATATATATATATATATATATATATATATATATATATATATATATATATATATATATATATATATATATATATATATATATATATATATACATATATATATATATATATATATATATATATATATACATATATATATACATATATATATATATATTAGGGCTGCAACAACTAATCGATTAAAATCGATTATAAAAATAGTTGGCGATTAATTTAGTCATCGATTCGTTGGATCTATGCTATGCGCATGCGCAGTGGCAATTTTTTTATTTTATTTTTATATAAACCTTTATTTATAAACTGCAACATGTACAAACAGCTGAGAAACAATAATCAAAATAAGTATGGTGCCAGTATGCTGTTTTTTTTCCAACAAAATACTGGAAAGGATAGAAATGTAGTTTGTCTCTTTTATCCGATTATTAATCGATTAATCGAAGTAATAATCGACAGATTAATCGATTTTTAAATTAATCGTTAGTTGCAGCCCTAATATATATATATATATATATATATATATATATATATATATATATATATATATATATATATATATATATATATATATATATATATATATATATATATAAACACTTTAGAATGGGGAACACATATTCTCCATGAATTAGTTGCTTATTAACATGCAAATTAGTAACATATTGGCTCTTAATTAGTCATTATTAGGTACTTATTAATGCATTATTCTGCATGGCCTTATTATACAACCAGTGAGCCATTAACTAAGAGTCTTCCCTCAATAACCTCAGAATTATTGCTTATTAGTAACCCTAACCCTTATATGTTCCCCTAGTGTCCAAATAACTCTAAATTAAGTGTTTGTTACTTTAATAAGCAACTAATTATTGGTGAATATGTTCCCCATACTAAAGTGTTGCATGCATAAATGCATGCATGCATATATAAAGCCTGCTCAAAGTCCTTGTGGTTAGAGTGTCCGCCCTGAGATTGGTAGGTCGTGAGTTCAAACCCCGGCCGAGTCATACCAAAGACTATAAAAATGGGACCCATTACCTCCTTGCTTGGCACTCGGCATCAAGGGTTGGAATTGGGGGTTAAATCACCAAAAAGATTCCCAAGCGCGGCCCCTGCTGCTGCTCACTGCTCCCCTCACCTCCCAGGGGGTGGAACAAGGGGATGGGTCAAGTGCAGAAGTTAACTCCATCACACCTAGTGTGTGACTAGCAGTGGTACTTTAACTTTATATATTTTAGTTTAAAACCATTTCTTTAAGCAAGTAGCAACCACCAGCCCCTTTAATAGTTGGTCATAAGTGATCATTGATTATGTTACCTGAATAAGATTTATGTGCTATGAGCCAATACTTTGTCACTTCTTGTCGCCAGCTGATCTGACCTCAAGCTCGTACATAAAGTTGTCTGCGTGGTTCATTTCTCCATTATAATAGTCAGTCCAATCATTGTGTGCCCATATTGCCATCAATTTGGCTATGCAGCAAGTGTTGGGCGGCTTGATCTAATTATCGATAGTACTGATACCAAGGGTACGCTAGTATCAGTACGGGTTAATACTAGCGTGATCAGATATTTATATTATTGATGTTATCATATGTAGACATTTTTATACTGTTCACAAATGCGGGAAATTATTTAAATGAGAGTAATCATAGTTATCTAGCACCATTGATTATTTTGCCCCCATATAATTGTATATAATAAAAGGGAATACTAGCATTATTTTTTTGATATTGTTATGTGTATTGGTGTATTTGTATATTGTTAAATGGTTTGTAAATAAGTTTGTTTTTACATTTTGATCATAATCATGATCAACAAATTAAAGGAAAAATCATTTAATGAGGTTGAACATTTTCAAGTAAAAGTGTTGATGGTAATGGGGCCCCGTAATATTTACTTGGTATCGCATACCAACATTTGTAGTATTGCACACCTCTAATATTCAAAGGCTGTGTGATTGTTCTTTCAATGTCAATCAATCAATCAATCAATGTTTATTTATGTAGCCCTAAATCACAAGTGTCTCAAAGGGCTGCACAAGCCACAACGACATCCTCGGTTCAGAGCCCACATAAGGGCAAGGAAAAACTCACAACCAAGTGGGATGTTAATGTGAATGACTATGAGAAACCTTGGAGAGGACCGCAGATGTGGGTGACCCCCCTCCTCTAGGGGAGACCAGATGCAATGGACGTCGAGTGGGTCTAGGGTGGGTCTTTATGTTTGTACTGAACTGTGTATATATAAAGCAGGGTTTCCCGCACCTTAGTAAGTCAATATTTACTAAGTCAAAATAATAACATACTTAGTATCTCAGTTAACTAGGACTGCTTTATATTTTGTATATACTTTACGGAAAATATATTGAGATATATATCGTATATAGCCATTCAGCATACGGAGCGGAAAACACAACCAAAAATTGTAGGCTTCTTCATGCGACGAAACCGGCCTACTTCACCACAGTCTGTAGTCTATTGCCCCCCAGGCAGCGATGAGATGTAGACGTGATGGTGGCGACAGAACAAATTAAACTGTTCCTTACCCCGCTTCCCCCTGGAGAGACACCACCTTAACTAAAAAATATTCTGGGGGGAACACTGTATAAATGTATATTTAATATACACTACCGTTCAAAAGTTTGGGGTCACCCAAACAATTTTGTGGAATAGCCTTCATTTCTAAGAACAAGTATAGACTGTCGAGTTTCGGATGAAAGTTCTCTTTTTCTGGCCATTTTGAGCGTTTAATTGACCCCACAAATGTGATGCTCCAGAAACTCAATCTGCTCAAAGGAAGGTCAGTTTTGTAGCTTCTGTAACGAGCTAAACTGTTTTCAGATGTGTGAACATGATTGCACAAGGGTTTTCTAATCATCAATTAGCCTTCTGAGCCAATGAGCAAACACATTGTACCATTAGAACACTGGAGTGATAGTTGCTGGAAATGGGCCTCTATACACCTATGTAGATATTGCACCAAAAACCAGACATTTGCAGCTAGAATAGTCATTTACCACATTAGCAATATATAGAGTGTATTTCTTTAAAGTCAAGACTAGTTTAAAGTTATCTTCATTGAAAAGTACAGTGCTTTTCCTTCAAAAATAAGGACATTTCAATGTGACCCCAAACTTTTGAACGGTAGTGTATATTTTTAGAATTATTGTGTAAACGTGCACCTCTCCCCTGCTGTGATGACGATGAACTGTTATCAGCTCACACTTCCTTTAAATATTTTAGAGACAAGAGGTGACTTACCATGATTTTATCCGCCATCTGCTGAATTTGCTGGCCTTTGCTTTGGATGTCGTCCTTCATTTTAGTCTCACGGCGCTCAACGATCTCGAGCCTTTTCACCTGGTTCTCTAGAGTCTTCCTACCATCCTGTACACAGTCCACACAAGTGCAAACACGCTTACACGTACTGACAAGCATGTCACAAGTGATTCAACATGATCTGTTTGCTTCATATAGGATTTGAGAGAATGAAGTGAACCTCAGTCTCACGAAGGCGTCTGCGTAGACTGTCACTGGAGTCTTCCTTGTTCTGTAGCCTCTCTAGATCTCGTTCCAGGCGTTCTTTGACCAACTTCATGCTTTGGAGATGGTCTGTAGCTTCAGCACTGGATTTTAATGTCTTGGAATTCAAGTTTTGAAATAAACATTTAGTCAGTAATGTCATTCACGGTTCCTTGATGACGGTTTTAAGACTGAATAATACATGTTTTCCGGATAAGTTATACCCCATGATTATAACCATTTTGCAAGGATATGCAACTCATCAGGCTATCATTTATTTCCAGTAGGAAAGAAGAGGCAATCAGTGTTAGTGCTCTTACTCAACTTTTTTTCAGTACATTAAAGCAACAATCTCTCTTTCTCAAGCTCACAAAAATTCTTACCAAATGCTTGATATAATGAGTGTGCTTTTTAGCAAACCAGTATTGTTTGCTTATTAATCATCGAAAAACTATTGAACAAATGCAGATAGGTCTCAATCAGCAAAATTAACCGGATTAAAAAAACAACAACAAATGATGGACCTTTAACCAACCCTTAAATGAAAGAGTTCAATACATACATCAAATAACCCAAACCAGTACTACTAGACTTAAGATCCTGAAAACACATGGAATATTGTATTGTAATTAAGAGAAACAAATAACATACTAAGTATGAGGTCAGAGAAGATAAAGCTTTTATGCACTTATCTCACAAAGTAAAATGCTTTTTCCTCCATTATGTTTGGGTGCACATAATGATTCATTTCCTAACAAGAAATGTCTATAGCACAGAGCACACCTGTGAAGGGAAAACCCTTTCAGGTGACTACCTCTTGTAGCTCATAGAGAGAATGCCAAGAGTGTGCAAAGCAGTAATCAGAGCAAAGGGTCGCTATTTTGAAGAAACTAGAATATAAAACATGTTTTCAGTTATTACACCTTTTTTTGTTAAGTACATAACTCCACATGTGTTCATTCATAGTTTTGATGTGACAATCTACAATGTAAATAGTCATGAAAATAAAGAAAACGCATTGAATGAGAAGTTGTGTCCAAACTTTTGGCCTCTACTGTAAATATTTATTTAATTTAGCTTTAGCAAATGATGGACCTTTAACCAACCCTTGATTGAAAGAGTTCAATATATACATAAAATAACCCAAAACAGTACTACTGGACTTGAGATCCTGAAAACACATGAAATATTATATTGTAATTAAGAGAAACAAATAACATACTAAGTATGCACTTATCTCACAAAGTAAAATACTTTTTCCTCCATTATGTTTGGGTGCACATAATGATTAATGATTCATTACCTAACAAGAAATGTCTACCTTAGTAAGCTTCTCCTGAAGATCTTGGATCTTTGTCTGCTGCTCAGCATTGGTCTGTAAAAAAAAAAAAAGGTACTATTTTCAATACATTCTTCCTTTAAAAGGACAATACAGTTCAACCTGTTGGAGTCGATCGGATTAGCTGACTTCTGTCAACATAAGCGATTGTAGACATAACTAAAAATGCTTGCACATTTACTTGTGATTTTGGCCCTAGGTATCAGCAGAATTCATGTCAACCCTCCATGGGGGCTGTGTAATTCTCAAGACCAGAATTGACCGTATTTCCCCTAATTTTCGGCAAAATTTGCCTTATTTTCAAATGTTGGCAGACACAATAGGGACACTGGGAGATAATAAAAAGATTTTTGGACCTACATACCTCGTAAATTGGGCCATCTATTTTCTAGTGGCTAACAATAAAAATATAAAACAATTGGTGCATTTTGTTTCAGAGCTTCTACAGCAGTTGTGGCACCGAAGAAACGACCTTAGCTCGTACCCCGAAGCGTTACTGCTAAGTGCCAGTGTCTTTTTACATAACCACAATATGCTTTTGCAAAAACACATCAGCGATAATGATGAAGTTAACTATACTACAACAAATGTCTACATTTACACCCACACAGTTTTAATGGAAATGGAAACTTTTGGAAAAGCAGTCGAGCCTGTTTTGACAAACTCAACTTTTTGATAATAATAAGAACACCATGGACGAGGACCAGAGGTGGGTAGAGTAGCCAGAAATTGTACTCAAGTAAGAGTACTGTTACTTTAGAGATTTATTACTCAAGTAAAAGTAAGGAGTAGTGACCCAAATATTTACTTGAGTAAAAGTAAAAAGTATGTTGTGAAAAAACTACTCAAGTACTGAGTAACTGATGAGTAACCTGTTCGTTTAATGATGACGGCAACAAATATAAAATCCATTATTATTATTATTGTTAAATAATGCACAAAAAAATAAAAATAGCAATGAGCAAATTCAGAGCCAGGAATATCTCTTAAGCAACTAAAACAATAATATATATTAAATAATAATACATTAACTTAAAAAAAATTAAGGCAAATTGAGCCACAATAACTTAACAGCACCATAGGCTCAGTAGGTAGAGATTACAAAGGAAAATAACAAGTTAGCCTTTACGCAAACCATAAACTGATAGGTGTGGGCTGCACCTGGGAACACACTGTGCGCTTCTGATTGGTGTTTGTATGCATGCGTGTGTGTGTGTGCGACTGTGTGCGCGCGTGTGTGTGTGTGTCTATGAGGCTGCAGTGCGTTAATAAATGTCCCCACACGATGTACATTTGACAGTGATTCATAGCAGGGAAGCTAACATCAGCCTACGGTGACAGCCCAAATATCTACTAACGTTACTTACCGCGATGTGCTTCCTCAAATTTGACGTTGAGTTCATGTAAGCTTAAGCTTGTTATTGTTTTGCCGCTGAAACTTTACGTGACCGCCTGGCTCTGTTTGATTGGTGAAACGGAGTCAAACGTCACCAGTGACTGCATTTGATTGGTGAAACGCAGGCGTGCGATAGACCCTACTTTGAAGGTCTGTCTGACAAACCAAAACAAACAAAGCGTGCATTAACAGATCGATAAAAATCAGTAGCGAGTAGCGAACTGAATGTAAATAAATGGAGCGGAGTAAAAGTAGCGTTTCTTCTCTATAAATATACTCAAGTCAAAGTATGTCGCATTAAAACTACTCTTAGAAGTACAATTTATCCCAAAAGTTACTCAAGTAGATGTAACGGAGTAAATGTAGCGCGTTACTACCCACCTCTGACGAGGACTTGGGAGTTAGTCTGGACTTAGACTGGTTGAAAGCTGAAACGGGTTTGACTGTATTAATATAACCATAGACAAAGAAAGTAAATTACCTTGTCGAGTTTGGTGAACTGCTCATCTGCCTCTGCTTTGCCTTGCTCTTTAGCCTGTGAAAATACTTTTTTTTGTCACTGAATACCCTCCAAATAGTTGAAATAATGAGATGTTATAACATTCCTCAACAAACTCAAAGAGAGACAGACTATTTACAGTGAGTATTCTCTATTGTATGGATATGAAATTGTACTTTTTCTGGACAAGTCCGACACCTTCTGCAATCTATGCTGGTAGCTCCTCTTCAATTCTTCACTGTTCTGCCGAGACTCCTTCAGTTCGGCTTCATACAAGTCGCTACGACGCCGAGCAGCAGATAGGTCCTCCTCCAGTTGACGGATGGAAACTCGCATCTCTTCCACTTGGGCATGATATTCCTGCAAGTAGACCCAAATTGTCAGTGGATGAAAGAGTAAAAAATGCTTAACCCTTTGAAGTGCAGGATAGTTTTTGGTGTTTTTACATGTTTGTGTTTACCTTTACTGTTAATCCATCCATCCATCCATCCATTTTTCTACCGATTGTCCCTCTCAGGTTCACTCATCTTAAAACCTATTTTATCACCTGTTTTGGGGGAATCCACGATAGATTTTTTTTTTCAAGCCGATACGGATGCAGATAACTTTTTACTTCTCAAAACCAGTACAAATAAACTATAACTTATTTAAATATACAGTACAGAGCACACCTGTGAAGGGAAAACCCTTTCAGGTGACTACCTCTTGTAGCTCATCGAGAGAATGCCAAGAGTCTGCAAAGCCGTAAACAGAGCAAAGGGTGGCTATTTTGAAGAAACTAGAATATAAAACATGTTTTCAGTTTTTACACCGTTTTTTGTTAAGTACATAACTCCACATGTGTTCATTCATAGTTTTGATGTGACAATCTACTAGGGCTGCGAATCTTTGGGTGTCCCACGATTTGATTCAATATCGATTCTTGGGGTCACGATCCGATTATAAATGGATTTTTTTTTCGATTCGACGCGATTCTCGATTCAAAAACTATATTTTCCTGATTCAAAACGATTCTTTATTTATTCAATACATAGATTTCAGCAGGATCTACCCCAGTCTGCTGACATGCAAGCAGAGTAGTAGATTTTTGTAAAAAGCTTTTATAATTGTAAAGGACAATGTTTTATCAACTGATTGCAATAATGTAAATTTGTTTCAACTATTAAGTGAACCAAAAATATGACTTATTTTACCTTTGTGAAAATATTGGACACAGTGTGTTGTCAAGCTTATGAGATGCGATGCAAGTGTAAGCCACTGTGAAACTATTCATTTTTATTTACTTTTTATTTTTATTTTTATAAATGTCTAATGATAATGTCAATGAGGGATCTTTAATCACTGCTATGTTGAAATTGTAACTAATATTGATACTGTTGTTGATGATTAATTTTTGTTTTACTACTTTTGGATTGTTCTGTGTCGTGTTTGTGTCTCCTCAATTGCTCTGTTTATTGCTGTTCTGAGTGTTGCTGGGCCGGGTTTGGTTTTGGATTGTTATGGTATTGCTGTGTATTGTTTTGTTGGATTGATTAATTTAAAAAAATAAAATAAAATGAAAAAAATTAAAAAAAATTAAATTAAAAATTAAAAAAATCGATTTTTTAAAAATGAGAATCGATACTGAATCGCACAACGTGAGAATCGCAATTTGAATTCGAATCGATTTTTTCCCACACCACTACAATCTAAAATGTAGAAAACGCATCGAATGAGAAGGTGTGTCCAAACTTTTGGCCTGTACTGTATATATTTATTTAATTTAGCTTTAGTTCTCGACATCCATTGCACCGGTCGCCCAGGGGGGGTCCCCACATCTGCGGTCCCCTCCAAGGTTTCTCATTGTCATCCCCTCGGGTTGAGCTTTTTCTTGCACTGATGTGAGATCTGAGCCGAGGATGTCGTTGTGGCTTGTGCAGCCCTTTGAGACACTCGTGATTTAGGGCTATATAAGTAAACTTTGATTGATTGATTGATTGGATTTAGCTTTAGTTGCAGTTCGTGCCCACATTTCTTTGAGGCAGCTTCGTTAGCTGTGCAGGCGTCTTCGTAGGCTTTCAAAACACAGTCGAAGCGATGGCGGATAAGGTTTAATGTGTCGAGGCCCACTGTTTTTTCCCCTCCTTGGGGAAAGTTTGCTGAAGAATTTTTTCTTCTGAAACAGTAAGGGAGTCTCACACTAATGATGCCAGGTTTCTTTCCAATGAGCAGTGAGCAGGTTTACGACAGGCCGTTTACAGCAGTGGTCCCCAACCTTTTTGTAACTGAGGACCGGTCAACGCTTGAAAATTTGTCCCACGGACTGCTGGGATGGTATTTTTTATTTTTTTTTTTTCATGAAAAAATACAATCATGTTTGCTTACGGACTGTATCCCTGCAGACTGTATTGATCTATATTGGTATATAATGTAGGAACCAGAATATTAATAACAGAAAAAAACAACCCTTTTGTGCGAATGAGTGTAAATGGGGGAGGGAGGTTTTTTGAGTTGGTGCACTAATTGTAAGTGTATCTTGTGTTTTTAAAAAAAAAATATATATATTATTTTCATTTGTATTTACTTTATTTTTTTATTTATTTCTTGTGCGGCCCGGTACCAATCGATCCACGGACCGGTACCGCTGGTTTACAGCATGAGTAGGGAAAAGGGGTGCTGGAGTCGCTCACCCTAGTACGGATAATCTCACCTCATTACAATGTTTTTAGGCTATGTTTTAATGTTTTTGGATTTAACGGTATGAATAATGCCTCATATAGACCTGATAAATTATCTGTCCGATATTTATCGTTCACCCCTACTCATACTTGCCAACCCTCCCGTTTTTAGCGGGAGAATCCCGATATTCAGCGCCTCTCCCGACAACCTCCCGGCGGAGATTTTCTCCCGACAAACTCCCGGTATTCAGCCGGAGCTGGAGGCCACGCCCCCTCCAGCTCAATGCGGACCTGAGACTGAGTGGGGACAGCCTGTTCTCACGTCCGCTTTCCCACAAAATAAACAGCTTGCCTGCCCAAAGACGTCATAACATCTAGGGCTTTTATATTAATTAATTAATTAATTAAAGTACCAATGATTGTCACACACACACTAGATGTGGTGAAATTTGTCCTCTGCATTTGACCCATCCCCTTGGGGAGCAGTGGGCAGCAGCGGCGCCGCGCCCGGGAATCATTTTGGTGATTTAACCCCCAACTCCAACCCTTGATGCTGAGTGCCAAGCAGGGAGGGAAACGGGAGTGCACAACTGCGCACACAACAAGGAGACGAAGCAGAAGAACAAGGAAATTACAGACATGGCGGCCAAAATGATATACTCATCATGAACGGAGAAGTTAAACAGGACAATACTGCCATCTAATGGATAGCCACTGGAACACTGAAATTCAAGTTTGTTTTTTTTCTATGTAAATAAAATAAAATAAAAAATATATATGTATAGCTAGAATTCACTGAAAGTCAAGTATTTCATACATATATATATATATATGTATATATATATATATATATATATATATATATATATATATATATATATATATATATATACATATATATATATATGTATATATATATGAAATATATATGAAATACTCGAGTTGGTGAATTCTAGCTGTAAATAACCACGCCCCCCACCCCCGACCAAGCCCCCCCCACCTCCCGATATTGGAGGTCTCAAAGTTGGCAAGTATGCCCCTACTCCTCATGCAGATTGAAGTTTGGATTTATTATGCTTTGCCTGCAGGTCAAAACTCCTGTGAGTTAAATAATAAAAAAATACAGAATATCCGGATATGAGCAGATTTTTAGCATTTGTTAGAGGTAGAGATGTCCGATAATATCGGGCTGCCGATATTATCGGCCGATAAATGCTTTAAAATGTAATATGGGAAATTATCGGTATCGGTTTCAAAAAGTAAAATGTATGACTTTTTAAAACGCCGCTGTGTACACGGACGTAGGGAGAAGTACAGAGCGCCAATAAACCTTAAAGGCACTGCCTTTGCGTGCCAGCCCAGTCACACAATATTTAAGGCTTTTCACACAGACAAAGGAATGCCATGCATACTTGGTCAACAGCCATACAGGTCACACTGAGGGTGACGTATAAACAACTTTAACACTGTTACAAATATGCGCCACAATGTGAACCCACATCAAACAAGAATGACAAACACATTTCGGGAGAACATCCGCACCGTAACACAACATAAACACAACAGAACAAATACCCAGAACCCCTTGCAGCACTAACTCTTCCGGGACGCTACAATATACACCCAACCACCTCAGCCCCGCCACCCCCAATCCCGCCCACCTCAACCTACTCCCTCATGCTCTCTCAGGGAGAGCTTGTCCCAAATTCCAAGCTGCAGTTTTGAGGCATGTTAAAAAAAATAACGCACTTTGTGACTTCAATAATAAATATGGCAGTGCCATGTTGGCATTTTTTTCCATAACTTGAGTTGATTTATTTTGGAAAACCTTGTTACATTGTTTAATGCATCCAGCATTAAACAATGCTGGATGCATTAATCCATCAAAATTAGGCATAATTCCACGACTGTATATATCAGTATCGGTTGATATCGGTATCGGTAATTAACAGTTGGACAATATTGGAATATCGGCAAAAAAGCCGTCATCGGACATCTCTAGTTAGAGGTCAAATCTGCTCATTTGTACAAACGTTTATTTGTACAAAAAATATTTCTACAGCAGTAAATATAAGTGCTTAAAAAGGGTTACTGTTGGTCCAAGTGTTGTTTGACCCTAATCCTGTTGAATGAATTATTTCTGTGAGAAGCTATTCCAGTATTCATGTGAGCAACCTCATCCATAAGCAATGCTGCTCACTGCATTTAAACCCAACAGGATGAAAAACGGTTCTGCAATTTTGCAGATAATAAAAAAGACGCTAATGCCAGCCAGTTTATGTCTGTCAATTCAGTAGAAAGGAATGCTGAGAGTGAAAGTGAAAGTGAACGGGTCACAGTTAAAAAGCCATTGGTCACAGCCTAGTTGATCTAATTACAGGACATCAGGTTACATGGCACATCAGTACATGCGTGCGTCCCAAGGCTGGCACTGATCCTCAGCTGACACGCAATACGACAAGTGAATCTGACAGCAGAAGGAGAAATTGCCAAAATAATTTAGGTAGAATGGAAAGCAAGACACGCTTTGTTTGGATGAAAGAAGGCATGAAGACAATGTGATTTAAATATATTTTGGGGTGTTTAGTTTTGTTATAAATTTGCAATATAATATGAGTCAGAGTTTGAAATCTGCATCAGACTGCTTTGCTTTCTGCATGTTATCTGACCTCTTTGCAACGATAATAAACTGCACATGTTCTTTGTTTTTATTTCAGGAGTCACAAGGAGAACATGCAAACTCCTAACAGGAAGACCCCAAGCCCGGGGATCAAACCCAGGGCTTTCTTATTGCAAGGCACACGCACCAACCCCTGTTCAACTGTGTGTGTGTGTGTGTGTGTTTGTGTGTGTGTATATATATATATCTATATATATATATGTCTTAATTAGATTATCCAAAAAAATAGTGCTCAATACCGTGGTAGAGCGCAATATATGTATGTGTGGAAAAAAATCACAAGACTACTTCATCTCTACAGGCCTGTTTCATGAGGGGTTTCCTCAATCATCAGTAGATTTTAATAGAAGCATTCACATACCATGGTTTATATAGGGCACAGAACGGGTGGGTACAGGCAGTTCTCTATGAGCCTTAGCTTGTAGTCATTCTGCGCGGGTATGGGGATGTTCTGCCTGTACCCACCCCTTCTGTGCCCTATATAAACCATGGTATGTGAATGCTTCTATTAAAATCTCCTGATGATTGAGAGATGAAGTAGTCTTGTGATTTTTTTCCACACATACATACATACACACACATATACACACACACACACACACACACACACACACACACACACACACACATACATACATACATACATACATACATACATACATACATACATACATACATACATACATACATACATACATACATACATACATACATACATACATACATACATACATACATACATACATACATACATACATACATACATACATACATACATATATATATATATATATATATATATATATATATATATATATATATATATATATATATATACACAGTATATGGTAACACTTTAGTATGGGGAACATATTCACCATTAATTAGTTGCTTATTAAGATGCAAATTAGTAACATATTGGCTCTTAATTAGTCATTATTAAGTACTTACTAATGCCTTCTTCTGCATGGCCTTATTATACAACCAGTAAGCCATTAACTAAGAGCCTTCCCTCAATAACCTCAGAATTATTGCTTATTAGTAACCCTAACCCCTATATGTTCCCCTAGTGTCCAAATAACTCTAAATTAAGTCTTTGTTACTTAGAATATGTTCCCCATACTAGAGTCTTACCATATATATATATATATATATATATATATATATATATATATATATATATATATATATATATATATATATATATATATATATATATATATATATATATCATCATCGTCATCAGCCATTGTCAGTCCACTGCTGGACGAAAGCCTCAGCATGTTTCTGCCATAGTGAACGATCTCTAGCTGCTCCCTGCCACTGCACTGTTCCCCAATATTTGTCTATCTCATCTCGCCATCTCACTCTTGGTCTTCCTCTATTTCTGCTCCCATCCATGGGTCTCCATGATGTCATTAGGGAAGTCCATCAATTATCTGTTCTACTGATATGTCCAGCCCACTTCCACATACTGAATTTGATAGTTCTCATGTCTTAGACTTGCGTTTGTTTTCTCACCCATTCATATATATAAATATATATATTTATATATATGTGCAAGCTTTTAGAATTGTAGCTATTAACATGACTAGCATTTTTACTTTTATATTTGAAAAGAAATGGTAAAAAAAAAATGGTAAAGACCAAATGCAAACAAGGTCAGAGGTTCACAACACAGATAGCAGGCCAACTCAAAGCTTCCATGGTAATGTTCTATTTAATCATGCCATCACTCCTCTTGTTTAGTGCGTAGTGCGTAAATGTGTTTCTGTATAGTATTTCTCCAGCAATGGTCATGTGGGGACATCAATTATGGTATAGGTGGGAAATGAGAAAACATTGAACTAATTCGTTAGAATGCACCATATAGTTGAATAGTATTGTGCATGTTTATGTGTGCATGCGCAAGTATGATTCATGAAATAATTCAGCTTATTTAAAACAAATTTTCAAAGTCCTGTCTAAAAACCCTATGTTTCTTCCAGGGTGCATCAATAGGCCTTTTGCCAGTACTTTTATTTAATTGACATTATTTTTAAACTTTTACAAACATTCTTTTTTGTTCTGGCTGACTTGAAAGTCAGTGCACAGCTGTGTGAGCAAACCACAGGGAGAAAGAAGGCGATGAGAAACTGTCAATGCTGCAAAGTCCTGCTTCATCCCAAGTGCAGGACTAATAGACTAAAAAACTCCTTTGTCCCACACGCCATTAGACTGTACAACTCCTCTCTGGGGAGGAGGGAGGGTACTCGGATGACAGGGGATGCAAAACAATAACAGTGCAATACTTTTTCATAACATGGTCACTACTGTCTAGTTTCTCTTGTTATATTCTTATTTTACTGTTATATTTTTATTCTTATTGTTGCTTTTTATTTTTATTCTTATTGTAATATTTTTCTATTTTGTTTCCATTTATACCCCCATTATTTACTTTTTACTTTTTAAATTCGATTTCAACTCTGTACACTGCTGCTGGAATTTTAATTTTCCTGAGGGAACTCTCCTGAAGGAATCAATAAAGTACTATCTATCTATCTAGTTAACACTGGTATGGAAGTTCCATAGGATTCCAGTCCTGGCATAAAAGTATGTTCACATTTAATGATTTCCGTCAATGTAAAAATGAGGTTTGTCTGCTATGTGGGACAAATGTTTTGCATTTCATTCCAATACACTGCAAAAACTGAAATCTAAGTAAGATGAAATATCTCAAATAAGGGTGATATTTGCTTATTTTCTGTCTGAGAAGATAATTCTTCTCACTAAGCAGATTTTATGTTAGTGTTTTACTTGTTTTAAGGGTTTTGGTCCTAAATGATCTCAGTAAGATATTACAGCTTGTAGCTAAGATTTTTTGACCTATATTGAGTAAAACATGCTTGAAACTAGAATATCAACTGTTGCAAAGCTGTGTCATCAACACTCACAAGTATAAAACTACTTTTTTTAAAGTAATAATTTCTTATTTTAAGCATGAAAAAACAAATCATGACTTTGACACAATTTTGTCTCAAAATTAAGACGGATGACAGCCAAATGGACTTTGCTGTTTTATTTTCAATGAAACAATAGAAAATACGTACTCATATAGTAGTACAGTTGGCACAGTACAGTAAACTGACAGTTAATATTTAAACATTTAACATGTGACATTTCAAACTATTTTGAACAGAAATAGTTCATGCACATTCAGATGAATTCTTCAAAATTACAATAAAACATTTTTTGGCCGGGGGCCGGGCTGTATATATGCACAAATTGACTGAAAGAGCATGCACTTGGCATGATGATGTCATGTTATCAATGGAAAAATGCATTTTTAGACCATATGATTTGCCTGAGCGGCTAGGAGACCCCGAGAGTAACAAGCGGTTGCCTTGTTGCCTTTCCATTAAGAACAATGAATTAGTTTTTAGTATAAGTTTGCTTATTTCAAGAAATGTAATGCCGAGCGCATATCATTATGTCAAGATAATGGCACTAGCATTTACTTAATTTAAAAATATTTTAACATATTGAGCAAAAAGGTATCTTTTTTTTTCTACCAAGAAAAGTGCACTTGTTATTAGTGAGAATATACTTATTTTAAGTTATTTTTGGGTTCATTGAAGTTAGCTAATTTTACTTGTTTTGGAAAGTCTTGACAAGCCACATTTTCTTGTTCTATTGGCAGATAATTTTGCTTAGTTCAAATAAAATACCCCTAATTTTTGTATTTTTTTTTTCTTGTTTTTGAACACTGACTTTTTGCAGTGTAGAGAGTATATATATTGGTGTTTATTTGATGTCAATATTGTTTAACTGCCTTTAATTTAATTTGTTTCCAGTGTCTTCCCCCTCATTTTGTACATGATACCGCCTAAATGCTATTTAAGTTAATTTACATTTTATGGAAGGTGCTTTATGTTTATTCAGCCAAAATGGGACTATTTACTTTATTTGCATAATACGAAAATGTATACAGGTACACTACCGTTCAAAAGTTTGGGGTCACATTGAAATGTCCTTATTTTCAATGAAGATAACTTTAAACTAGTCTTAACTTTAAAGAAATACACTCTATACATTGCTAATGTGGTAAATGACTATTCTAGCTGCAAATGTCTGGTTTTTGGTGCAATATCTACATAGGTGTATAGAGGCCCATTTCCAGCAACTATCACTCCAGTGTTCTAATGGTACAATGTGTTTGCTCATTGGCTCAGAAGGCTAATTGATGATTAGAAAACCCTTGTGCAATCATGTTCACACATCTGAAAACAGTTTAGCTCGTTGCAGAAGCTACAAAACTGACCTTCCTTTAAGCAGATTGAGTTTCTGGAGCATCACATTTGTGGGGTCAATTAAACGCTCAAAATGGCCAGAAAAAGAGAACTTTCATCTGAAATTCGACAGTCTATTCTTGTTCTTAGAAATGAAGGCTATTCCACAAAATTGTTTGGGTGACCCCAAACTTTTGAACGGTAGTGTATATTGCATGTTTAGAATAATTATAAGGTACACTTTATTTGTAATTATTACATTTGTCTGAATAATTTGATGACGTACTATTTTATACTGCTTTAACACAGTGAAGATTATGTAACTGTTTAATTGCATATATGGCGGAAGGATCTGTGTGGTAAGATGGTTTTGGACACAATGCATTATGGGTAATGGCAGTCAGGTATGGTGGAATCGAGCCACACAGTTTTTTGACCTTACTCTTACTTTTTCTAACTCTTTCTTACTGTAACAAACTCGCTTTATTTTGCCATTCATTTGTTCCCACATTGTTATCGTTTTACGTCTTTGAATGATTAAGTTGACAAATAAACGATATAAAAACAAAGAGGAGCGTCTGGAGTTGTGTTTATTGTTGCCGCAGCAAGCGGAGCAGGAGAAAGTAAAGGAACGTCAAGCTTGGGCTTCATTAGGAAACTACAAGCTCCATACTGGAAAGTCAAGTATTCTGAATTTATTTCATCCATCCGTTCATTCATTCTCAAAATAATCTTACTCATCTCATCATATGAAATGTAACTTACTACACAGAGAATTATTTATTTATTTATTTATTTTTATTGTGATTACTTATGCAGTATATTGTGAATAAATTGAGAACAGGAAGTGAACAAAAGTTTTAGCAACGTTATGTAAAAGAAAAGGGGTAGGATTAAAAAAGCTCTGCTTCTTCCTACTCCTTTTCGAACATGTTGAAAAGAGAAACTGGAAATTGTTATGTATCATGTTGTATACTTGCATGTTCGAAATAAAGTCAAACTTAAGTATGGGGGGCACATTTTGGTAATAGGTGACTGAGTAGATTATTAGTAATTATTAGTTTTTTTAAATTCAGCTTTTCCCTATTTAATTCAGATATGTTGCTCTTTTTCTTATATTTTACTGTTGCTTTTTTTAGATAGATATGTTATTATTTGCAAATATAAATGCTAAATTTTAGCAGACACATTATACAACACTACCGCCGATACCAGCCTGAATTGTACTCGGCATTGGATTGGAAAGAAAATGAGTGGTATCGCACATCACTATCAGAAAGTCAATCAAAAGAAAAATGATTATACTCCTACACAACTAACCTCACTTATGGTGCCAGAAAACCTCTCTGCTCTTAAACACTGGAACAAAAATGCATAATATGCAGCTAAAGATCATAAAACTTCAGATTATGCGCTGCAGTTGTACACACAGTATACTGTACATTGCATTAGATTAAAATCCAAAATCTGACAAAAAAAAAAGTCTTTTTAGGATAGGATGCAATACAGAAATCACGGGTTTCAGATTGCTGAAACGAAATGAACCAAGGACCCAGCATCTCATCACAACAGTCTGCCCACTGCATCAGCTCTTCACTCGTAGGTATTTGGCTCTCATCTCCATAGCAACCATTGCACAACGTATTCACTGCTTGGTAACCAGCGCTTTAGTAGGCTGAGGAAAAAAAGGCTGCTTTTTCTAAAACCTTTGATTTAAATTGATTTTTTTTATTTAAAAAAAAAAAGTGCATACTGCTGAGTAGGGATTTGTAGATACTGCTGGTCTGTTTTCCATTACTGTCAATGTGACAGCTTCAGTTGTGTACTGGGATGGTCTCAGCTATGTTACATAACCCAAAACGCATGGAGCACACAGAGCACATTTGAATTTGAATTAAAAGCAGCATGGACAGTTAATATACATTGTTCTTGAAAAAGTAAATAGGTTATACAAACCCCAAAAGCAGTGAAGTTGGCACGTTGTCAAAAAGGTAAATTAAAAAAAGAATACAATGATTTGCAAATCCTTTTCAACTTATATTCAATTGAACAGACTGCAAAGACAAGATACTTAACATTCGAACTGGAAAACGTTATTTTTTGCAAATATTAGCTCATTTGGTATTTGATGCCTGCAACATGTTTCAAAAAAGCTGGCACAAGTGGTAACAAAGACTGAGAAAGTTGAGGAATGCTCATCAAACACTTATTTGGAACATCCCACAGGTGAACAGGCTAATTGGGAACAGGTGGGTGCCATGATTGGGTATAAAAGCAGCTTCCATGAAATGCTCAGTCATTCACAAACAAGGATGGGGCGAGGGTCACCACTTTGTCAACAAATGCGTGAGCAAATTGTTTAAAAACAACATTTCTCAACCAGCTATTGCAAGGAATTTAGAGATTTCACCATCTATGGTCCGTAATATCATGAAAAGGTTCAGAGAATCTTGAGAAATCACTGCACGTAAGCGATGATATTACGGACCTTGGATCCCTCAGGCGGTTCTGCATCAAAAAGCGACATCAGTGTGTAAAGGATATCACCACATGGGCTCAGGAACACTTCAGAAAACCACTGTCAGTAATTAGAGTTCGTCGCTACATCTGTAAGTGCAAGTTAAAACTCTACTATGCAAAGCCAAAGCCATTTATCAATCAATCAATCAATGTTTATTTATAAAGCCCTAAATCACAAGTGTCTCAAAGGGCTGCACAAGCCACAACGACATCCTCGGTTCAGAACCCACATTTATCAACAACACCCAGAAACGCCGCTGGCTTGGCTGAGCCCGAGCTCATCTAAGATGTACTGATGCAAAGTGGAAAAGTGTTCTGTAGTCTGACGAGTCCACATTTCAAATTGTTTTTGGAAACTGTGGACGTCGTGTCCTCCGGACCAAAGAGGAAAAGAACCATCCGGATTGTTGTAGGCGCAAAGTTGAAAAGCCAGCATCTGTGATGGTATGGGGGTGTATTAGTGCCCAAGACATGGGTAACTTACACATCTGTGAAGGCGCCATTAATGCTGAAAGGTACATACAGGTTTTGGAGCAACATATGTTGCCATCCAAGCAACGTTATCATGGACGCCCCTGCTTATTTCAGCAAGACAATGCCAAGCCACGTGTTACAACAGCGTGGCTTCATAGTAAAAGAGTGCGGGTACTAGACTGGCCTGCCTGTAGTCCAGACCTGTCTCCCATTGAAAATGTGTGGCGCATTATGAAGCCTAAAATACCACAACGGAGACCCCCGGACTGTTGAACAACTTAAGCTGTACATCAAGCAAGAATGGGAAAGAATTCCACTTCAAAAATGTGTCTCCTCAGTTCCCAAACGTTTACTGAGTGTTGTTAAAAGGAAAGGCCATGTAACACAGTGGTAAAAATGCCCCTGTGACAACTTTTTGCAGTGTGTTTCTGCCATTAAATTCTAAGTTCTTGATTATTTGCAACAAAAAATGAAGTTTCTCAGTGTGAACATTAAATATCTTGTCTTTGCAGTCTATTTAATTGAATATAAGTTGAAAAGGATTTGCAAATCATTGTATTTTGTTTTTATTTACGAATTACACAACATGCCAACTTCACTGGTTTTGGGTTTTGTATAGTACTTGTATAGCGCTTTTCTACCTCTGAGGTAGAAATATAAGTACTATACAAGCGCAATCCTCCAAAGCGCTCTGACACTATTTCCACATTCACTCTTTATTACACACATTCACACACTGATGGCGGGAGCTGCCATGCAAGGCCCTAACCACGACCTATCAAGAGCAAGGGTGAAGTGTCTTGCTCAAGGACACAACGCACATGACGAGGAGGATCAAACCAGGAACCCTCAGGTCGCTGGCAGGGCCGCTCTACCAACCGAGCCACGCCGTCAATATGTTTCTTGGTTCCTGTATGTTACATTACAAACATGTGTATCGTATTTTTCGGAGTATAAGTCGCTCCGGAGTATAAGTCGCACTGGCCGAAAATGCATAATAAAGAAGGAAAAAAACATATAAGTCGCACTGGAGTATAAGTCACATTTTTTGGGGAAATTTATTTGATAAAACCCAACACCAAGAATAGACATTTGAAAGGCAATTTAAAATAAATAAAGAATAGTGAACAACAGGCTGAATAAGTGTACGTTATATGAGGCATAAATAACCAACTGAGAACGTGGCTGGTATGTTAACGTAACATATTATGGTAA
>NC_084736.1:75427691-75462691 GCF_033978785.1 Entelurus aequoreus | reverse complement strand
TCCTTGTAAACAAAACAAAATCACATTGTATATGTGTTGTCTGTCTAATTATAAATAATGCAGACGAGGCGTGTTGGCTGAGTTCTTGACGTTTACTTTCACAGCGTGCTCATTCTTAGCTGCCGGGTGACGATATGCAACAACACGTTTCGGGGCTACCGCGCATGCTCGCCACTCCCGTTGCATGCTGGGTAGTGTAGTTGTTATATTCCCTAGCTCATAACATCTTTCCCCATATAAGGAAATAATGTTAACTCAAAGTGTATTTCTTTTTTTAGCTTTATCTTTTCATTTTTTTAGCATTGTATCCACATTTGCAAACAACTTTTCTCTTCATAGAATTTTCTGTCAATAAAGAAATAAAGTGCAAAAATATCAAAGCATCATAACAAACAGTTATGTCAAATAGCAGCAGAATTGCACTTTTTGGAAAGCTGTATTATTTTCAGTTTTGTGCCCAAGGGACTGATTTTATTTAACACTATATTATTATTTATACACCTATAGTGATCACAGAGACAGGTTGTTTTTGTGTTACTGTATATATTTGTTTTTCTGAAAAAATCCCACTTAATATACTTTGGGTAACAACAGTCAATATTTATTTATTTATTTTTATTTTTTTAGGGGGGCAACAGTCAATATTTATTTATTTATTAGATTAAATTGTTTTCTTATATAATAAAAGTGAGCTTTTGTTAAACCAAATATTCTGTGTTTTTTTCCATATACAACCACCTATCTGGACTCGATAAGAGAATCGATAAGGAATCGGTTCGATAAGAGGATTCGATAATAGGCTCGAACTCGATAATTTCTTATCAAACATCATCCCTAACCTAGCAAAAAGTGAAAAGTATATTCGAGAAGAATATATGATGAATCTTTATAAGGAAGGAATTCACAGTGTGCATGTTTTAATGCTGTGTACCTGGACAGCAGTTTTGTCGTTGCTGTTTCATGTTGCTTGGCGATAATGAGGAACTTAGCAATACTACATGTAAACAAAAACGGACCTATTATTTATAGAAACAACCTCTTTGGGTCTCAAATTGTATGTTGTTGAAATGATTATTATTTATTAACAAGAACAACACGATTGATCGGGACTTTATGAGTTTTTCAACATACGGGTTCCACTGGAGAATAACAAAAAAAAAAAGCATTCACTTAAATGTCAATGTCAACAGCAGTAGTAGAGAGAGGGGAGATGTGGGTATATTTCTCTCTTGAAAAAGCTTGTGAGGAATAATACCTGTGACATGTGTCCAGAGATACACGATTTGGTTTTTAAGAAAGAATCTCAAAGGAGAGGCGCTGTTCGGGAGAACTGATGGTTGTAGCACTAATCTGTAGGAGAGAGAAGTGTGACAAATTACCATAACAGAAAAAAATACATTCATTAAATTTAACTGCAATTAGTGAAGCATAAATGTGCAAAAGTCTTGAGCAACCACAACATATGTCACATCTGAAGATAGATAGATTAAAATGAAGAGACCAGATCAGTTTATCTGGTTTTTAACTATTTAAAGTTATGTATTTATATAGAAACATTAACTTTTGTAGTCTATTTATTTATTAGTGATACATAGATATCAGGGAAAGCTGAATTGTGAATTTTTTTAATTTTTTTTTAAAGCATGACTGTGGAGTGTGTTTGTCTTTGACTGTCCGTCAGTTAGTTTGCAGACTACTTACAAACTCATGAAGTGTGACTAACTAACAATGCCAAAGTGACTCAAGCTGTATTAACACATTCAATAATCTCTTTTTTCGGAGCATCGACACAACATGGATTCTTCTCTGAGCCGTGTGCAGACTCTCCACAAAATTAGGAAGAAACTGTTTTCAAATTGCTAATTGTCTTCTATTGAATGTTTTACTATGTCAAATTACAATTAGGGAAACTTAAAACTTTTGCACATTACTCTATGTTCACATTTTAAAAAACACTGAATTTCTTTAGAATAATATTTTACTACCCATCATGCACAACAGGAAAAAAACTTTTTTACAAAGACACATACAGTACATAATTGGTATGATATTTATAAAAGCTACAGCATATCAACAAGAAATGCAGAAATAATTATAACAGTTTTTTCTAAGAATATTCTACAACATTTTTTAACTGAATTAAGCATTTCCAATCATAAAAATGGCTAAATGAACTAAAAATATCGGTAACACTTTAGTATGGGGAACACACATTCAAATTAGTAACACCTTGGCTCTTAATTAGTCATTATTAAGTACTTATGAATGCCTTATTCTGCATGGCCTTATTATACAACCAGTAAGCCATTAACTAAGAGTCTTCCCTCAATAACCTCAGAATGTTTGCTTATTAGTAACCCTAACCCTAACCCTTATATGTTCCCCTAGTGCAGGGGTCGGCAACCCAAAATGTTGAAAGAGCCATATCGGACCAAAAATACAAAAACAAATCTGTCTGGAGCCCGCAAAAAGTTAAAAGCCATATTATCGTAATTTCCGGACTATAAGCCGCTACTTTTTCCCCTCGTTCTGGTCCCTGCGGCTTATACAAGGGTGCGGCTTATTTACGGCCTGTTCTTCTCCGACACCGACGAAGAGGATTTCGGTGGTTTTAGTACGCAGGAGGAAGACGATGACACAATGATTAAAGACTGACTTTTCATATACCGGTAGGCTGGTTATTTTGATAACGTACAGGCGAGCACTTTGTATTACTTTGCACCGTTGTATTATTTGTACTCTGCACGAATGCTGTTCGCCATGTCAAAGATGTGAAACTTTGATTGAATGATTGAAAGATTTATTGTTAATAAATGGGACGCTTTGCGTTCCCAAACAGTCATCTCTGTCCCGACAATCCCCTCCGTGGTAGCAGGAACCCCTATATACTACGGTAATTACACATCAAAACCCTGCGGCTTATAGTCGGGTGCGGCTTATATATGGAGCAATCTGTATTTTCCCCTAAATTTAGCTGGTGCGGCTTATAGTCAGGTGCGGCTTATAGTCCGGAAATTACGGTACATACAGATAGTGTGTCATGAGATATAAATTGAATTAAGATGACTTAAACGAAAATAAATTACCTCAAATATACCTACAAATGAGGCATAATGATGCAATATGTACATATAGATAGCCTAAATAGCATGTTAGCATCGATTAGCTTGCAGTCATGCAGTGACCAAATATGTCTGATTAGCACTCCACACAAGTCAATAACATCAACAAAACTCACCTTTGTGCATTCACGCACAACGTTAAAAGTTTGGTGGACAAAATGAGACAGAAAAAAAAGGAAAAAAAGTGGCATAAAACACGTCCTAGAAAGTCGCAGAAAGTTATACATGTAAACAAACTACGGTGAGTTCAAGGACCGCCAAAATTAGTAGGACAAAACGGTGCTCGCCAAATACTCGAATCAGTGAAGCATGTTTAATATAAACAGTGTGCTTTATAACAATTAGGGAGGTTTGTGTCATGTTTGTCCTCCTACAGAAACCATATAAAAACAAAAAATATATTTTTTTCCCCTCATCTTTTTAAATTTTTCATACATTTATGAAAAAACTCCAGAGAGCCACTAGGGCGGCGCTAAAGGGCCGCATGCGGCTCTAGAGCTGCATGCGACCCCTGCCCTAGTGGCTTGTGCAGCCCTTTGAGACACTCGTGATTTAGGGCTATATAAGTAAACATTGATTGATTGATTGAGTGTCCAAATAACTCAAAATGAAGTCTTTGTTACTTTAATTAGCAACTAATAAATGGTGAATATGTTCCCCATACTAAAGTGTTACCAAAATATCAATACCACTAAATAAGACCAAACCAATCAGATTACAATGTTCAGTATTGTGGCCAGTGATTGGCTGAGCCTGAAGTATCATTACTATATTGGATTAAAAGACTGTAAAGGTGACTAGAGGGTGTTGTGTATTTGGAAGTTAGTAAATAGGTATGTTATGCTCTAGCAATGAAAATATTGAATGATTTCTATGGAAATTCATTACCATCAATTAACAGCGATAAACAGGGGATTATAGTATTTGATTCCCAACCAGCCAGCAATAATTCTTACACTCACAGACACAAGTCAGTTATGTGTTTTAAGAAAAGTACTTTTAACCTTGGTTTATGATGTGTAAAAAAGGACCAAAGAGCTTATTTCAGGGAAAGGACTGTAGACCTGTACAAGACTGGGCTACAAGACCATTAGCAAGAAACTTGGTGAGAAAGAGTAATACGCATTATTAGCCCAATAATACAAAAATGGAAGAAACACAAGCAAACAGGTCTATCACCCCCACCCTGGCGTTCCATGCAACATTTCACTCCACAGGCTAAGAAGAAAAGAGTATTTACCAATGAACGCCTGAATGATTCATACAAAGTTTTGGAGAATGTTATGTGGTCAGATGAAGTTAAGATCTTTAGCATCAATTTAACTTGTTGTTTAGAGGCAGATACATGCTAAATAAACGCCAAAAGTTAAAGTTAAAGTACCAATGATTGTCACACACACACTAGGTGTGGTGAAATTTGTCCTCTGCATTTAACCCATCCCCTTGTTCACCCCCTGGGAGGTGAGGGGAGCAGTGGGCTGCAGCGGTGCCGCGCCCGGGAATAATTTTTGGTGATTTACCCCCCAATTCCACCCCTTGATGCTGAGTGCCAAGCAGGGAGATAATGGGTCCCATTTTTATAGTCTTTGGTATGACTTGACTACTGTCTCACAGGGAGGTGCAAACATTCAGCTTTGACGCTCTTTCTGAGCTCAGGGTACAGAAAAACCTGACTGCATTCAGAGGTTGAAGAGTCTTAGATAAAAACCTGCTGGTGTATCAGATGGCATACTTGCACACCAATTTTGGCTATGCCCTGAGATTAAACATTACTGGAGTTCGATTTTCAGATGGTATTCTCATGTACTAAAAGTAAACCTGGATCCTGACCCTGAGACTGATTTGCATGGCATTTCTATCACCTTAGGCAAGATGGGTCGGAATGTTAGCACAGTGGTGACCTGTGGTATGGTCGTAGCAAAGAGATGCATTTTGAGAGTGTGGAAACCTGACTGACCACCTAAGTTTGAAGCCTGGTTGAGGGAGCTAGTGGGAATCCTCCACATTGAAAAACTGAGATATGAGATTTCTGGTAACTTAAATCAATTTCGTGATGTGTGGAGACCTATTTTGGAACACCGTATTTTTCGGAGTATAAGTCGCTCTGGAGTATAAGTCGCACCGGCCAAAAATGCATAATAAAGAAGGAAAAAAAACATATATAAGTCGCACTGGAGCATTTTTTGGGGAAATGTATTTGATAAAAGCCAACACCAAGAATAGACATTTGAAAGGTAATTTAAAATAAATAAAGAATAGTGAACAACAGGCTGAATAAGTGTACGTTATATGAGGGATAAATAACCAACTGAGAACGTGCCTGGTATGTTAACGTAACATATTATGGTAAGAGTCATTCAAATAAATATAACATATAGAACATGCTATACGTTTACCAAACAATCTGTCACTCCTAATCGCTAAATCCCATGAAATCTTATACGTCTAGTCTCTTACGTGAATGAGCTAAATAATAGTATTTTATATTTTATGGTAATGTGTTAATAATTTCACACATAAGTCGCTCCTGAGTATAAGTCGCACCCCCGGCCAAACTATGAAAAAAACTGCGACTTATAGTCCGAAAAATACGGTACCTGAAACCCTAGTCAAGAATCCTAACCCCCCTAAAAAGTAGGGATGTCCGATAATATCGGACTGCCGATATTATCGATAAATACTTTGAAATGTAATATCGGAAATTATCTGTATCGGTTTCAAAATTATCGTTATCGGTTTCAAAAAGTAAAATGTATGACTTTTTAAAACGCCGCTGTGTACACGGACGTAGGGAGATGTACAGAGCGCCAATAAACCTTATAGGCACATAATATCTGCGGCTTTTCACAATGCAAGGCATACTTGGTCAACAGCCATACAGGTCACACTGAGGGTAGCCGTACAAACAACTTTAACACTGTTACAAATATGCGCCACACATTTGAGGCAAATCAGTTTCAAACAAGAATGACAAACACATTTCGGGAGCACATCCGCACCGTAACACAACAGAACAAATATCCAGAACCCTTTGCAGCACTAACTCTTCCGGGACGCTACAATATACACCTCCGCTACCTCCTACCTCCACCACCTCAACCCTGGCCCCCCCAACCCCGCCCACCTCAACCTCCTCATGCTCTCTCAGGGAGAGCATGTCCCAAATTCCAAGCTGCTGTTTTGAGGCATGTTAAAAAAAATAATGCACTTTGTGACTTCAATAATAAATATGGCAGTGCCATGTTGGCACCTTTTTTTCCATAACTTGAGTTGATTTATTTTGGAAAACCTTGTTACATTGTTTAATGCATCCAGCGGGGCATCACAACAAAATTAGGCATAATAATGTGTTAATTCCACAACTGTATATATCGGTATCGGTTGATATCGGTATCGGTAATTAGGAGTTGGACATTATCGGAATATCGGATATCGGCAAAAAAGCCATTATCGGACATCTCTACTAAGAACAGTGTTTCCCACACATTCATTTATTTGTGGCGGCCCCCCACGAAAGAATTACGTCCGCCACAAATAAAATAAAAAAATAAAAAAATTATTTTTATTTTTTTTTGTCCTGTGCAGCTTCTCAGGCAAATCATATAGTTGATGTAGATGCCCATATAGGCTGTTCAGATTTACTTTACAAAAGAGAAGTGTAGGATACTTCTCTTGTTGCCTTATTTGTATTTGACCACTACTGTTTTCTGTTTATTTGTTACTGACTGTGGCAGGACACCTTTGCCTCTGTTTCACTTTATGTTGCTGGTAAATAATATGGTTGTAGTAGTAGGCTAAAGTTAAATTATTTAGTATGCACTAATTAAAGGGGCAGAGCTTTAAGAGACATTTTAGCTTTTATATTTTATATGATATATTTTTTGTAAGAAACACAATTAATAAATATATTTCAGTGAGTAACTTATTGTTCAAATCTGTATATAAATATGTACATAAAGTGTTGTAATTATATTGTAAAATGGATGGATGGATGACTGTTATTAATTAGTAAGTATACATTTTTTGAGCCTTTTTAGAGAAAATCATATCATTGTAGTAAATTATGCAAATTACTCGATGATGTCATGGTGACCAGGCCCATAGCCACGCCCCCACCGCCACAGGTATCTTGGCAGTTTATGGGAAACACTGAAGAAGTATATGTTTTGGCATACTTGATGTGATTGATGAAAGTGGACATTCAACTGATGTGTTAAGCCTCTTTGTATTGATCTTGTTTTTACATGTTATAATCTGTGTAAAAACTTTTTCATTCATTAGTATTTATTATTTTTATTTTCATATTTTATTTTTTTACTTTATTATATGTGTATATTTTTGTATTAAGAAAACTGACAATAAAAATACTTTGAAAAAAACAAACCAAAAAAAACCTGCTGGTGCCAGCCAGAACACATAAAAGCATGACAATGACCTAAAGCAGTGGTCCCCAACCACCGGGCCGTGGCCCGGTACTGGTCCGTGGCCCGGTACCGGTCCGTGGATCAATTGGTACCGGGCCGCACAAGAAATTAAATGTTTTTTTAAAAATGTTTTTTTAAATTTTTATTAAAACAACATAAAAAACACAAGATACACTTACAATTAGTGCACCAACCCAAAAAAACCTCCCTCCCCCATTTACACTCCTTCACACTAAAGGGTTGTTTCTTTCTGTTATTAATATTTCTGGTTCCTACATTATATATCAATATATATCAATACAGTCTGCAGTGATACAGTCCGTAAGCACACATGATTGTATTTTTTTATGACAAAAAAAATTTTTTTTTAAATACCATAACACTCACCCCCCACCCCCCGATCCGTGGGACAAATTTTCAAGCGTTGACCAGTCCGCAGTTACAAAAAGGTTGGGGACCACTGACCTAAAACATACATCCAAAGCAACAGAAGCGCGGCTCAAGAAGAAGAAATAAGATCTTGGCGTGGCCTAGCCAGACTCTGGACCTGAATCCTATTGAAAATCTGTGGAGGGAGTGGAAACTTGGAGTTGCCAAGCAACAGCCTACAGAACTTGGAGAGTGTCTTTAAAAAGGAGTGGACCAAAATGCATCCGAAGATACTGTAGATGCAACCTATTGAGAATAACATCACATTTGACTTATTTTACTCAATGACATACAAATACATTTATAACCTTAATCATATATTTTTTCTATATTTTATCTAATATTGTCGTCTTCTGTTAACGTAAAACTAACCAAAAACTTGGGGCTTTTGATGCCTCTGTACGGGGTAAAGCGTACCAAATATGATTCCCCCATTCGAGTTGCAGCAGTTGGAAAGTGCGCTGCAGGAAATCCTTATTGAGCTGACGAAACAAAACACAAGCGCCTTGTGCCCAGAAAAGCTCAGAGAAGCTATAAATAACTCGCTCATGTTCACATAACAGTGTTTTTCACCACCGCTGGATATTTTTAGTAGGATGCGTGATAAGGAGGAAGGCGGAGGAATGATGGATGGAATATTAAAAGCAAAGACTCGCCTACCCACTTACAGCATCATGCTCATATTGGAGTAGAGGATTGATACTGTACAGTATCATGCTCATATTGGAGTAGAGGATTGATACTGTACAGTATCATGCTCATATTGGAGTAGAGGATTGATACTGTACAGTATCATGCTCATATTGGAGTAGAGGATTAATACTGTACAGCATCATGCTCATATTGGAGTAGAGGATTGATACTGTACAGTATCATGCCCATATTGGAGTAGAGGATTGATACTGTACAGTATCATGCTCATATTGGAGTAGAGGATTGATACTGTACAGTATCATGCTCATATTGGAGTAGAGGATTGATACTGTACAGGTACATGCTCATATTGGAGTAGAGGATTGATACTGTACAGGTACATGCTCATATTGGAGTAGAGGATTGATACTGTACAGTATGTGTTCCAATGCTGGCTGCTACACTTTCTGTTTTTGACTGTGTTCTTTTCGTGCATGTGTTCCGTCTTTGCTGGCCGTCTGTGATCAGCGGGATATAACCGACACGTGGTCTGCAAGATCTCAGGCAATAGCATCTGTGTCAAAGCTACACACTTTGCAGCTAAAGAATACACCACAAGAAACTCATGAATAATGTGAAGTAACCTTCTAAAGCTGTCAGGGCCTCGTTATATAAATGTGGATTCTTTTTTTGTAGTTTTACAGTAAGTGGTGGAGGAGGTCCGGTGTAGCATTTTTTTAACTCGACAAAAGGCTTTTTTTTTATTGCAGATGACTATTATTGATGGCGTTGTTCTTTCTACTAGCGCTCAAACATTCAAATACCAACAAAGGGTAGTATCAGTATTGGATCGTATAGCATGTTCTATATGTTATAGTTATTTGAATGACTCTTACCATAATATGTTACGTTAACATACCAGGCACGTTCTCAGTTGGTTATTTACGCCTCATATAACGTACAATATTCAGCGTGTTGTTCACTATTCTTTATTTATTTTAAATTGCCTGTCAAATGTCTATTCTTGGTGTCGGGTTTTATCAAATAAATTTCTCCAAAAAATGCGACTTATACTCCAGTGCGACTTATATATGTTTTTTTCCTTCTTTATTATGCATTTTCGGCCGGTGCGACTTATACTCCGAAAAATACGGTACTTAATGACTAGTTAAGAGCCAATATGTTACTAATTTGCATGTTAATAAGCAAGTAATTAATGGTGAATATGCTCCCCATACTAAAGTGTTACCATGTTTTATTACTGGTGCACAAAATGAACCGTGCATGAACATCATCTTGTTCAAAGAACAAAACCAACACAGTGCATAAACTCACAACAAATTACACACCTGCATATCAGTGTGACTTCTGCTGTTGCCGTATCCATAATACGCCCGATAGGGAGAAGTTTTTATTTACACGATGAGTTGGGTGTGTCTTGACCTCCGCCGAACCCCTGAGTCTGACTCACCGAACCCCTAGGGTTCGATCGAACCCAGGTTAAGAACCACTGTGCTAATGGCTCATTTGTTTATCAGGTCAGGGTATGTGTGTCAGATGGGCGCCCTCTACAGGCAGGATTCTGGCACCTCTCCATACTGCTCACACAAAGTGAATAATTTAAAGTCAATGAGAAACAATGAGAGATTATCATCACTAATCGACATCTCTATCAACCGTAAACCTAACAATTGGAAAACTGACCTCCGAGGGAAAACTGAACAGCAGGGGAGCAAAAACGTTTGGAAATGCCCATGTAACCGCAGTCAATGTAAATACTAGAGATGTCCGATAATATCGGACAGCCGATACTATCGGCCAATAAATGCTTTAAAATGTGATATCGGAAATTATCGGTATCGGTTTCAAAAAGTAAAATGTCTGACTTTAAAACACCGCTGTACGGAGTGGTACACGGACATAGGGAGAAGTACAAAGCGCCAATAAACCTTAAAGGCACTGCCTTTGCGTGCCGGCCCAATCACATAATATCTACGGCTTTTCACACACACAAGTGAATGCAAGGCATACTTGATCAACAGCCATACAGGTCATACTGAGGGTGGACGTATAAACAACTTTAACACTGTTACAAATATGCGGCACACTGTGAACCCACACCAAACAAGAATAAAAAACACATTTCGGGAGAACATCCGCACCGTAACACAACAAACACAACAGAACAAATACCCAGAACCCCTTGCAGCACTAACTCTTCCGGGACGCTACAATATACACCCCTCACTACCCCCTACCCCCCACCCCACCCTCAACCTCCTCATGCTTTCTCAGGGAGAGCATGTCCTAAATTCCAAGCTGCTGTTTTGAGGCATGTTAAAAAAAAATAATGCACTTTGTGACTTCAATAATAAATATGGCAGTGCCATGTTGGCATTTTTTTTCCATAACTTGAGTTGATTTATTTTGGAAAACCTTGTTACATTGTTTAATGCATCCAGCGGGCCATCACAACAAAATTAGGCATAATAATGTGTTAATTCCACGACTGTATATATCGGTATCGGTTGATATCGGAATCGGCAATTAATAGTTGGACAATATCGGAATATCGGATATCGGCAAAAAAGCCACTGTCAGACATCTCTAGTAAATACCATACCATAGCCAACTTTATTTATAAAGCCCTCTAAAAACTACTACAGTTGAAAAACAAAGAGCTGACCACCACAAACAAGTAAACATACAATAAAACCAGACTAAAAAAGATTTTAAAAAAATAAAGGTAAAATATATAAAAAGGATCAGATACAAAAATGTATCTTTAGAACAGTCAGTAAGATGAAAGTCAGTTAAAAATTTAGAAACAGTTCAAAGTCTCATGCTGGGATGAAGGATGAGGGTTTGTGATGCAGAGACACATCCCATTTGTTAGACACTTTGTAGACCAAGGGTGCCCATTACGTGGATGGTGAGCAAGCGGTCGATGGCGGAGGGTGTGTCAGTCCATCGCCAGCCAGGTATTAAAGAAATAGACCTAAAAATTAGCGATCATCAATCTTCCCCAAAATGTCACTTTCGTCACTTGATTGACATTCACGGCACCAGAGGGTCTTGTGAGATGATGCTGGCTGATGCCAGATCATTATTAAGAAAAAACGACCAACAAGAAGGCGAGAAACACTTTTTATTTCAACAGAGTTTCGCGCCGTACCTGCCGTCAAAACTCTAAACACCGCCTGCACAGTTCCTGTCTTCACAATAAAAGTGTTGCTTCATCCTGACTGTGCTAACAAAATAAGAGTCTCAGAAAGCTAGCGCACACAAGCTGGCAAGCTACGGAGTTTGCCGCCAACGTATTTTTTTGTACAGTGTATAAAAAGGAGTAAGGAAGCTGGACAATTTATCAATTTAAGTGGACCCCGACTTAAACAAGTTGAAAAACTTATTCGGGTGTTACCATTTAGTGGTCAATTGTACGGAATATGTACTTCACTGTGCAACCTACTAATAAAAGTCTCAATCAATTAACCAAAGACAAATAAGATGGCAAAAACCAAACACTTTCATGTGGTATTGGACAGAAAGGAGGACTTTTTTTCTCCTCCATTTAAAAATGTGGACGTTATCATCACTACTGTCTGATTCCAATCAATGCAAGTCATCAGAATCAGGTTGTTAGAATAATTGTTTCTAAATTATCACAAAAACTTTGTGTTTCATTGAGGGTCTGGTGAGAAGACAACAGCGGTCTTTGACACCTACCAAGAGTAAGGCTCGTAAAACTCCACTGTGTAGGGGGAAAGCAAGATGAAGGTGTTTCTGTTTTCTCTCATGTACGGTAATCAACAGAAAGATATTGTTCTAACCCAAGGACTTCAAAGCGGAGAGATGGCAGGATCTGCCTAATTTCCAGACAAACTCTTTTTTAACTATTTTATGGACCTCTTTTTGAAGTATTTTAGGAAATCTTTTTGAACTATTTTATGGACCTCTTTTTGAACTATTTTACGGACTCTTTTTGAACTGACCTTTTCTGTGAATTGTTTACGACCTTTTCTGTGAACGTTTTGCGACCTTTGTGGTCGGGGAGGGTCCACAATAAAAGAAGGAGGCGTGCAATCTTTTGGCAGAGCGTGCTGAGATCCTGTCCAAGGGTACAGTGTACAGACGACTCTCCTCAATATTGAGTCCAAATTTAATTCTGTCTCTGTTTAATTATTTGCCTCTTGTCCTGTTTAATAGATGTCATCAGTGTTTGAACCTGACACAGGTCATACACCAACTTATATTCTTGTCTTCATGAAAGAAAGGCATCTATATGTGTTAAACATGCTTGCATTATCATTAAACACCTTTAACAAAAACCTCTTTTTTTATAAATAAATATAAATTATATATATGAATGAGTTAGATCCCCTCCACTTGGTCAATTGAAAAGTAGCTCGCTTGCAGAAAAAGTGTGGCCACCACTGGTTTAGACCTTCGTAAGGGTGTGAAACACGTCAGCACACAGTTGTACTCTCGAAATATCAGAGTTAATAATTTATCTCAGTGCATTTAAGTGGATAAAATCATTCCATAGTGACCGTGTGCAACATGTAAAGATTAATAACATGCTGCCAACAATTAAAGCCAGTAATAAGGGTGTCCCATTGGGCTCTGTTTTGGAGCCTCATACAACATAATACATATTTAACAGTATTTCAAAAACAAGGTTGTTTGGGGGGGGCGGGGGGGGGGAATCATTTGGTTTGTTTCTGATAACAATTAAGAAATTAAAGGCAAAATCATTAAATAAATAAAAAATCGGTATCAGTATAGATGTGGTCAATATATTACTTGGTGTCAACTCAAACAGTACGTCCAACCCTACTTCCAGCTCACGAATTTTCCAAAATATCCTGGTAAGCTAAATAGAGAATATTCTGCAAGAAATTCAAAAGGTACTCTTCTAAATACCACAGTGCAGTTTGTCCCTCGCCACATCACGCTTCAGAGATTGCGACTTTCACCATATCCCGGAATTAGCATATCCTGTGTAGTTTTGGCCTAAATGAAGCATTCTCAAGATGAAAATGGCTAAAGGAACTAAACATATCAATACTACAGTAATAATGGCCACTCCATGAGACCAAACCATTCAGAGCGTGCTTTTCGGTATCATGGCCACTGATTGGCACAGCCTCAAGCTACATTACTTTGTTGGATTAAATGAGTGTAAATCTAACTAAAGAGTGCAATTTAATATCTCGAGGGCTTTCTTAATATAAAAAATATATTTCGAAAGTTGTAAAAATGATGGAAAGCGCCACTTTCATAACAAATTTAAACAATTCAATACTCTACTCTAGGGTAAACTGGATAACACATGGCACACTGACAAAGTTTTACCTACTGTTACTATAACAATCTACAAGGTTAATATAGGTTGCTTCTCTTTCTTCCCCTCCATTTTTCTGCATTCTTTTGTATCTCTAGTTATTGTTACGTATTTGTATTGTTGCATTTGAACAACTGTATTGTTGATAATAGAGGTAAATTATTGGTATTGTTCATTATCAATAGCGCTATTTCTATTGGTATTTGTATTTCTGTCATTTCTGTATTATTTATCTCGCTAACTGCTTCTTTGCTATCACTTTTACCATCATATTTTTACTTATCATATTTGCTGATGTTGCTCTATTGTTGTTGTTGTTGTTATTGTTGTGTTTGCTGTAGTTGTTTTTGTCTCTCTGTCTTATCCCCCTCTTGTCCCCACAATTTCCCCCTCTGTCTTCCTTTTTTTCTCTTTCTATCCCCTCCTGCTCCGGCCCGGCTGCACCAAATTATAATATAAATACATTTAATAAAAGTCAAATACAAATAAGGCAACAAGAGAAGTATCCCACACTTCTCTTTTGTAAAGTAAATCTGAACAGCGGATATGGGCATCTACATCAACTATATGATTTGCCTGAGAAGCTGGACAGGACAAAAAAAATAAAAAAAATAAAAAAAACTCTACCGCCGCCTTGCAGCTAAAGCGAATAGTGCACGCCCCATTTATCACGTTTCACGTGTCAGGTAAACTGCGACAAATGGGGCCATATGAATCACATTCCTACTTTAATTCGCAGAAATTCAAGGTTAGGCAACCAAAGGGTAAACAAGAGTTTACTGTATATCCAAAAGCAGTGTAACTAATTACTACGCAATTGCTGTTACAATCTTTGATAACATCTTAGATTGTTTGGCACGTCTAATCACATTTCTTCTTAAAAACGACTGATGAAGGAGACCAATTGCTTGTTTACTTTTGCGCGGCATTATGTAATGTATGCTGCAGTGCATGGGATGTTGCTCCGACATAAATGATTTATTAATAGGATTGCGCACACAAAAGCACAGAAAGGTACACCATAGCCTCAGCGGAGCAGATCTTTTTGGTGGATTGAATAATGTGTGAGTCAGAGATGAGGAGGAGCAGAAGAGAAGAAGACAAAGGCTTTGCATCCCTGAGTTTTGCTGGATCGACTGCAAAGGTAAAAGTCACAATGTACTTGAAATTAGTGCAGTACAGGAAGTATAAGTATCAGATACTAGTATAATAACATTATTATTTTTCACTTATTAACAATTTAGCAAGCATTTGTATTTGTGATGTTTTTTTGGTGTTATTGTTACATTATTTTAATGTTATATGTATATATTGTAAGGGAATTACAGTGGGATAATTACTTTTTGTTGATATTTTTACATTGTTGTATTTATATTTTTTTTTAAATCCCCTGTGTTTTATTCTGATTATTCATGATTAAATGCAAAATTACAAAATCAGTCAATGATCTTAACACAACACAGGGGCGCTAATAGCCTGCATATATCCACATATACATGTACTGATTGACAAGCCACAAAAACACTTCATGGTGCAATCAGTACATTTTTTGTGGCTGGGGGGGGCCTTGTCATGGACAATTACGCATGGGGCCAATGTCTAAAACCACCACTGACTGGCCTTGTATTACTTGGTATCAAATCAAAAACTAAATGTGCAGTATCCCCGGGCCGCTAGCCTGGATATTCATGAAAAAATAGCTACATGGTTATGGTAATTGTGTTAAACTCCGGGCTATGTTTTCTCGATTGTTTAGCTCTTCAGCTCTGGGCTAAAAGAGGAGCTGCACTTTTTTTGGGGAATTTAGCTTATTGTTCACAATGTTTATAAAAAGACATTAGGATGGATGTATAATGCATTCTAACTCATAAATAAAAGTCGGCTTACAGCGGAACCAACGGGAGGTCCTTAATTACGCCCATAAAACCCAATAAAAAACATCCAAAAACCGCCAACAATACACCATTTACATTTTGTGACTTGAATATTAGTGATATCGTAATTATAAGCGCTAACTTTTTCCTGAGGAAGCTTAGGTCCTTGGCTGTTGGAGATCTTTTATCAGTCTGTTGTGGCCAGTGCCCTGTACTTTGCAGTGGTTTGTTGGGGGAGCAGCACAGCACCAGCAATAGGGACTTAAACCGGATTGACAAACTGATCCGGAAAGCCGGCCAAACTATTGGCACACAGTTGGAGGCGTTTGTGTCAGTGAGGGACAGGAAGACACTGGACAAACTGCTCGCCATCATGGACAATCCCGCCCACCCACTCCGCCAGACAAGTGAGGGACAGCGTAGTTCATACTCCAACAGGCTGCTTTAGCTTCGTTCCCACAGTGTTCGATTCAAGAACTCCTTCATTCCGCACTCCATCCAGGTGTATAATCACTCGCCATACCGCAATAGATGATGTCTATTACCTGACACCTTCTATGTTAGCTACTTCTCTTTGTTTATAATGTCTATTTTCTGCTGGATTTACTCTCTATTTTATGCTGCAGCTGTTGCATATACTGTAATATTGTACATGGTAATTGTTATATATTGTATATATGATACAAACATAACATATCAGTATATATCCTATATTGTACATATATTATGTAAATATTACGTATATATGTTATATTTTACAGTGTTTCTCAAACATTCATTTAATTGTGGCGGCCCGCCACGAAAGAATTAAGGCCGCCACAAATATTTTTTATTTATTTATTTAAATTTTTTTAATTTTTTTTTGGTTCAGTCCAGCTTCTCAGGCAAATCATACAGTTGATGTAGATGCCCATATCGGCTGTTCAGATTTACTTTACAAAAGAGAAGTGTAGGATCAAGATTTTTGGAGCTCTTTGTTCAGTGGATCAGATGTTTGATGAAGCTTTGTGTCTATCTACCACCACTACTGTTTTCTGTTTATTTGTTACTGACTGTGGCAGGACACCTCTGCCTCTGTTTCACTTTATGTTGCTGGTAAATAATATGGTTGTAGTAGTAGGCTAAAGTTAAATTATTTAGTATGCACTAATTAAAGGGGCAGAGCTTTAAGAGACATTTTAGCTTTTATATTTTTATAAGATATATTTTTTGTAAGAACCACAATTAATAAATATATTTCAGTGAATAACTTATTGTTCAAATCTGTATATAAATATGTACATAAAGTGTTGTAATTATATTGTAAAATGGATGGATGGGCGTTTAAAACAAAACTGTTATTAATTAGTAAGTATAAATTTTTTTAGCCTTTTTAGAGAAAATCATATTGTAGTAAATTATGCAAATTACTCGATGATGTCATGGTGACCACGCCCATAGCCACGCCCCCACCGCCACAGGTATCTTGGCAGTTTATGGGAAACACTGTTTTATATTGCTTTTAGTCTATTTTATACCTGCATTGTACTTTCTATCTTTTCCATCATTTGTAACTGAGCTACTGTGTGGAACAATTTCCCTTGTGGATCATTAAAGTTTGTCTAAGTCTAAGTCTAACGCAGACACTATTTATAGCGGCGCTGTGATCGCGAGCTTGCGTGCCTATTTGGACATAATGGAGTAGTAAGCTGCTTCCTGGTTTTCTTGCTCGTCAAACTTTATTCTAGACTAGATCATAAATCATGCCTCTCACCTGGAAACTAGAAGGACAAGGACATATGACAAATTGGTACACTTCGACAGCCAATTTTGACCCGGATATGGCGAGAACAACACAAAAAGATGCTTGGTTCACTTGGAAAACGAGTCATTCTTCATCTAAATGGGAATATATGAACATCCCAGCAGTCGGCATTCTAATGACAGCAGACATTGTACAGTTAGTGATGTTTTATCATGTTTGTTGGCTCTCATTAAGTCTGCAGTAAGCAGTGATCTGTGATGTTGAGAAAAAAAAAGCGAACATTAAGATGCGTTTTTTTTTTATTAATGCGCTGCGTATGCTTAAAGTGATCAAAATATATAAATATTAAATGTTATTATAAATGCGCCTGTTTCATACATTACATATATACTTATAAAACCTTAATGGAGTTGTTTGGAGGATTTTAAGGGCTTTATAGGCAGAATAGAGCAGCTCCCTCATGGCTCCATTGTAAGCAGACTTTTGATTGTATTTATTTAATATTTACAATGCATTAAATAAATACATCTGTTGTCTTGTCTTTGATAAAGATTGTGATAGGCAATAGAAAAAAAATGTGCAGTTCCCCTTCAAGAGGCTTGCTGGAAAAAGGTATATCCCCAAAAAACATTGTCTTTGCAAGTCTAAATGGTAGGTTTTGACATAAACATAAAGGGGAAACGTTGATGCTTACTGTACATGTGGAAATATACATATAGTATCTTTGCTACTGAGTAGGTGTAAATAAAGCAAGTGGTTTTTAAAAGTAAAGAAATGATATTTGTACCAATGAAAGGAATAAGTACTGTGGTAACACAACTGACGTGTACCCCAATTAACAAGTTGTCCCCGGCTTATTGTTGTGCATTAAATTGCGAGGATAAATTGGAGTTAGGAGCCTCCCCACTGCTTGTTGGCGATTGTCAGAATTAACCCCCTTAAGATGCTACCAAAACATCCAGTCTCAATTGCTAGCATAAGCCTATAGCTAGAGATCGACATAACTTTGTTTTCCAAACATTAAAAGGAAGAAAGTGAGAGTGAAAGAGAGTGCTGCGAAGAAGGAGTGGATGAAAGTCATCGAATTAAAGAAAGCAATCATCAAAAACATGACGACCCTGTAGCCAACTTGGCAAGTTAATAGAGCGTATAACTGCTAGTCCGTAATAAAGCAGAAGGTGTCTAACGCCAGACAAGAACATTGAAATAATAGCTAAATTGTGGACATTTATTCATGAAAATATGGAGGAGCTGGTGATGTTTGACTGGTGGTGAGGGCAAATAACATTTTGCTTCAGGCCCTAAATTGACTGTCGAGGTTATTGGTATCCAGTGTTGGGACTAACGCGTTACAAAGTAACACGTTACTGTAACACCGTTATTTTCGGCGGTAACTAGTAGTCTAACGCGTTATTTTTTATATTCAGTAACTCAGTTACCGTTACTACATGATGCATTACTGCGTTATTCTACGTTAGGGGGGGGGGGCTGGGGCGTGTCTGTGTTTACTAACATGACATCATGGCGGACCCGAAGCAGAGTTTCTTAACATGGAGATATTCTCACTACTTTTTTTTATGTCGAGCACAAAGAAAACAACATTTTAGTTAAATGTAACTTGTGTCTTGGATCAAAGATCCTATCTACTGAGCAAAACAGCAATTCAAATCTGCTGAAACAACTACAAAAGCAACATGCTTCGATGAAGCTAGTAAAGAGAGACACAAAGCGGCTGGATTTTAACAGAGGGACTGCTAGCCAGGACAACATTGATAGAGCCATTGCAGAGTGTGTGCTAGAAGACATGCAGGCTATTTCTACAGTGGAGTCACCCGCTTTCAAGCAGCTGGACACAGTGGACAGTGAGTACATAAACATGGAAAGCAAGCTAAAGAAAACACTCAAAACTCTGCCTCTGCTCATCATTCATCACTGAAGGTACACACACTCTGTCATTTCTCTTATATACTTTTTCATTCTAGACTTCTAGAGTGTTTGATTATCACATCACTCTAAATGTATAGACTGTAAAGTTCACAAACATAAAGAGGGATCGTAGTGGGCCAGGCCAATCTTTCCTTTTCTCTAAACTAAAACTGGGGAAATGCGTAGAGTGTTCTGGGCTTCAGTACAGTGTTGATCTCATGAAGACATGATTTTATTTCACAATTCCTTGAGAGAGAAAAACGCCTGGTTAGGCGTGTGTATAGCAGTATGTGTGAGGTATATAGTGACCTGACATATAATCATGTCATGTGTGCCTTCCTTGAGCGAAGCCAGGTTTACAGCCATGTTGTGACATGTTGTTATTATGCGGTTTGTTACTTATGTACGTATGTTATGTTGCAGCTATTTAAAATAGTTTTGTCAATTTGTTCTGGCCCAAAATAAATTGGCCCTTTGAAACATATCTTGGTCTTTGTGTGTTGTATGTAGACCACATTGCTTAGCAGAGTTCAGTGATGCAAATGCATGTCAAGTTGATCAACAGATTGTATTATTCTCCAGTGCAATAACAGTACTGAAATGAAGGCTAAAAGGGCATTAATGGGAGCCTTAAATTTAAAAAAAAAAAAAAAAAGAAGTACTGTATTTTTCGGACTATAAGTCGCAGTTTTTTTTCATAGTTTGGCCGGGGGTGCGACTTATACTCAGGAGCGACTTATGTGTGAAATTATTAACACATTACCGTAAAATATCAAATAATATTATTTAGCTCATTCCCGTAAGAGACTAGACGTATAAGATTTCATGGGATTTAGCGATTAGGAGTGACAGATTGTTTGGTAAACGTATAGCATGTTCTATATGTTATCGTTATTTGCCCTTTTAGCCATAATATGTTACGTTAACATACCAGGCACGTTCTCAGTTGGTTATTTATGCCTCATATAACGTACACTTATTCAGCCTGTTGTTCACTATTCTTTAATTATTTTAAATTGCCTTTTAAATGTCTATTCTTGGTGTTGGGTTTTATCAAATAAATTTCCCCAAAAAATGCGACTTATACTCCAGTGCGACTTATATATGTTTTTTTCCTTCTTTATTATGCATTTCCGGCAGGTGCGACTTATACTCCGAAAAATACGGTAACTAATTTGTTACTTTTCACAGTAACGCATTACTTTTTGGTGTAAGTAACTGAGTTAGTTTTGAAATAAAGTAACTACTAACTGTAACTAGTTACTGGTTTTCAGTAACTAACCCAACACTGTTGGTATCAACATTTAAACTTTTTCTTTCTTTTCTCTTTCATTCTTTTAGAATGTAGTGGGACAATAAAAAGACAAGTTAGACATACCTTCATGATTCAGTCAAATTAGCATGTTTGATATGTCATGTTTTTATCATCATTGTAACTAATATTCTTCCTAAGACGGCTTTAAAAAAAAATCATACTGGTACTTTAATATGTAAGCAGCAGATAAACTGCACGCTTCTTTTGTAGCGTTCCAGTAGCCTTGAAAATGCTGCTGTTACCATAGACAACCACAGTTTGATGCATGCAATGGCATGACTGACTGACTCTTTTCAACTTAGATGAAGAGTCCACATCAACTTCCACAGATGAATGTACTGCAAAATAAACCTGACTGTGTGGAGGCAGTAAATGCTGCATCTGTGTTGTGATCTTCAGGATCTTCAGACCACATAATAGTGCTACTGCACAACAACACGATGTGAGCTGTCAGTCAGCCACATCCTACATACTGCACTGGCATGCAAAACAAGACTTCTGAGCTTCATATAATGAGCAGTAAGAAAAAAAGAAGAAAAAAAAAAGCTCAGCACTTACTCCTTTTCCTTAAATACGGCACCTCCTGGTCCGGTACGCGCATTCATGTGGGGTGTCGGTGAGGAGCCACCAGCCAGACTGAGAGCTTCGCTGCTTCGTCAAATTTGTGGGTGTCATCCTTCCAGGGGAGAGAGATGAAGAGCAGAGAAGAGAGCGAGCACGACCTGCGACTGCTGCTGCTTCCTGAGAGATGGAGAGGAGGAGAGGAGATGTAGCAGATCTGTGATCACTCTCTCTCACCCACCCACTTCTTCTCAAGTCTTTGCTTGGTCTCCATGCTGCAGCAGATGTCACTCATCTCATTTATGCATGCAGCTTGAAACGCAACCAGCCGCCAGCTCTCAGTAGTTGCTCGGGGGGGGATTCCGCAATTTAGCCATCGATCCTGTACCAAGTAAATACAGGGACCAGTATTGTTCCCTTTTTACTGGACATTTTGCAAGATCATTGGATGATTCTGGGATTTCGCCTATAATTTATTGTTTAACCCTTGTGTGGTGTTCGGGTCTGTGGGACCCGTTTTCATTTTTTATTAAAAGAAAAATGATGCAATTAATTCATTTTTCAAACTGAGACTCACTGACTTTGGCTCATTTTCTGTGAAGAACATATATCAGAATACATATTTAATGACCACACACTATACACCCTCCTACACATTTCTATTACATATAAGATGTCTGGGAGTGGACCCGGGGCTAATAGAAGTGTGGAAATGGATGTTGTGTGTACCACACACACCCACACACCCACACAGCAGGCCTAGACAGGAGGAGGACAGAGTGTAGGTAAACAGAACATCAGAGGGTCAAATGTGTGAGAAAATGAAAGCAGACAGTGTTGACAAACAATGTTGCAATCGTGTGTGGGAACCACAGGTGCAGAAACACAAAAGAAGAATCCCTGTGGGATGCAGAAACTGGCAGAGGAATTTTCCGTTCAACGTTCATATTGTTGTTACTCAGCCAGCGTTTGTGGGTCTGATGGACCCGTTGCATTTTGTGGCTTTTAATGCCTCACAAACAAACACCTTTATGTTAAAATACTGAACAGATGTTTATTGGGATAAGGTAAACATCTGTTCAGTATTTTAACATAAAAGTGTTTGATTGTGAGGCATTAAAAGCCACAAAATGCAACGGGTCCATCAGACCCACAAACGCTGGCTGAGTAACAACAATATGAACATTACACAAGGGTTAATTTTCCTGAGGGAACTCTCCTGAAGGAATCAATAAAGTACTATCTATCTATTTATCATGATTATATGACAATATCAGCAAAATAATACAATTATTACATTTTATTACATACTATTGCATTGTAATAATGGTGCAAAATAACTAAACAATAGCAAAAACTACCGTATTTTTCGGACTATAAAGCGCACTTGAAATCCTTTAATTTTCTCAAAAATCGACAATGCGCCTTATAACACGGTGCGCCTAATGTATGGAAGAATTCTGGTTGTGCTTACCCACCTTGAAGCAATTTTATTTGGTACATGGTGTAATGATAAGTGTGACCAGTAGATGGTAGTCACACATAAGAGATACGTGTAGACTGCAATATGACGGCAGTAAACACTAAAACTTTAGATGTTTCATTGAAAATGGCGCTTGTGGGTCTGATGGACCCGTTGCATTCTGTGGCTTTTAATGCCTCACAATCAAACACTTTTATGTTAAAATACTGAACAGATGTTTACCTTATCCCAATAAACATCTGTTCAGATGTTTACCTTATCCCAATAAACATCTGTTCAGTATTTTAACATAAAGGTGTTTGATTGTAAGGCATTAAAAGCCACAAAATGCAACGGGTCCATCAGACCCACAAGCGCTGGCTGAGTAACAACAATATGAACATTACACAAGGGTTAATTTTCCTGAGGGAACTCTCCTGAAGGAATCAATAAAGTACTATCTATCTATTTATCATGATTATATGACAATATCAGCAAAATAATACAATTATTACATTTTATTACATACTATTGCATTGTAATAATGGTGCAAAATAACTAAACAATAGCAAAAACTACCGTATTTTTCGGACTATAAAGCGCACTTGAAATCCTTTCATTTTCTCAAAAATCGACAACGCGCCTTATAACACGGTGCGCCTAATGTATGGAAGAATTCTGGTTGTGCTTACCCACCTCGAAGCAATTTTATTTGGTACATGGTGTAATGATAAGTGTGACCAGTAGATGGTAGTCACACATAAGAGATACGTGAAGACTGCAATATGACGGCAGTAAATACCAAAACTTTAGATGTTCCATTGAAAATGGCGCTTTTGGGTCTGATGGACCCGTTGCATTCTGTGGCTTTTAATGCCTCACAATCAAACACTTTTATGTTAAAATACTGAACAGATGTTTACCTTATCCCAATAAACATCTGTTCAGATGTTTACCTTATCCCAATAAACATCTGTTCAGTATTTTAACATAAAGGTGTTTGATTGTGAGGCATTAAAAGCCACAAAATGCAACGGGTCCATCAGACCCACAAGCGCTGGCTGAGTAACAACAATATGAACATTACACAAGGGTTAATTTTCCTGAGGGAACTCTCCTGAAGGAATCAATAAAGTACTATCTACCTATTTATCATGATTATATGACAATATCAGCAAAATAATACAATGATTACATTTTATTACATACTATTGCATTGTAATAATGGTGCAAAATAACTAAACAATAGCAAAAACTACCGTATTTTTCGGACTATAAAGCGCACTTGAAATCCTTTCATTTTCTCAAAAATCGACAATGCGCCTTATAACACGGTGCGCCTAATGTATGGAAGAATTCTGGTTGTGCTTACCCACCTCGAAGCAATTTTATTTGGTACATGGTGTAATGATAAGTGTGACCAGTAGATGGTAGTCACACATAAGAGATACGTGTAGACTGCAATATGACGGCAGTAAACAACACCAAAACTTTAATTGTTCCATTGAAAATAAAGAACATTACACACGGCGCTCAAAAATCTTTCAAAATGTTTTAGTACGACTTTGAAGCCGCACCGCTTGATGGATTGTCGGCCCATTACGGCTACCGTAGTCAGAGACACAAGTATTACTATGGTGTGTGTATAAGGACCGCAAAATGGCAACCATTAGCAGACATATCTGGCGTTTTGTTTTACAATATTATGCAAAAGCAACTTTTCTTTCCTTCTGGTACCTGCTGATCTGTTTTTGGGATCTGCATAAGTCCTGAAAATTTGCGCACATCCGCCATTGTAGTCCGTGATGACGACGTAGTTGATAAGCGTCTTCTTTTTCTCTACCTTCTTGTTATGGGGCATTTCTAATATAAAGTAGTGTAAAGTTCTTACTTATATCTGTCAGTAAACTCTCTATGAAAACACTAAAACATACCGGTGTAGTGAGTTTACATTATTCACCCACGGAACTTTAGTTATCAAAGAGATCCGTCGGACGTTTTTTCACAGGACACATGTCCGGCGTTGTCGTTGCACTAGTGAGCCACGGATGAGGAGATGCTGCTCCGTTATTGATTGAAGTAAAGTCTGAATGTCATTAAAACAGTTAGCTCCATCTTTTGACACTTCTTCCCCTCCCGTCCTTGCACGCTACACCGCTACAACAAAGATGACGGGGAGAAGACGCTGTCGAAGGTGAGCCACGTAAATAAGACCGCCCACAAAACGGCGCATCCTGAAGCGACTGTCAGAAAGCGGCTTGAAGATGATCTGTAAAACATCATCTATGCAACATTTTGACCAAAGAACCACCATTACATGTTATGTAGACCACAAGGGGGTCTTTTGCATTTAGAAGAAAATGGTATGACCCCTTTAATGCGCCTTATAATCCGGTGGGACTTTTGTATGAAAAAAGACCTGATTAGACCCACTCATCGGCAGTGAGCATTATAATCCGCTGCGCCCTATGGTCCAGAAATTACGGTAATAGAGGTTTTCATTCATAATTCAAAACATTTCCCATAAGAAATCATGCAAATACAATTAATCTGTTCCAGTCACCCAAAAATATGAACCCAAAACACATTTAATAGAGAATAATTATAGTTTTACATACAAAAACAATGTGAAATACATACAAATGATAAACTAAATGGAAACAAGACGTTTCAACATAACTTTTACCTTTATTGAAGATTGTCGTTGGCAAAAAACAACAAGGAGCAGAGAGCAGATGCCACCTTCAGACTTTGCTACGAGTTCTTTCTTGAATAAAGTAAGTGAAGTAAACCATATTTATATAGCGCTTTCCTCTGGTAACTCAAAGCACTTTACATAGTGAAACCAGTGTAGATAGCACTGGGAGCAGGTGGGTAAAGTGTCTTGCCCAAGGACACAACGACAGTGACTAGAATGGCGGAAGCGGGGATCGAACCTGGAACCCTCAAGTTACTGCCACGGCCACTCTACCAACTGAGCTATGCCGCCCTTTTTTGTCACCTTTTTTTAAATCAAAGTACTGGCACTCACAATTTCCTCTGCCTCAGGTGGGATTATTTTGCCGTCGTACTCAACAACAACAAAAAATCTGAGTCACCAATGCATAGGATTCTTAGTATGGGCACTTAATTCAAACTGACTAGTTTGTTATGAGACATGTGTGGCTGTACAACAACCAAGAAAGTATACTAAAAACCGGGGCAAAATTTTCACAGATAAACCAAATCACACAAAAATTGAGGCGTACGAAAATCTCTGAGGTCACTTTTTCCGTGATAACAATATACAACTAAAGGATGTCCTCAGTTTATGTACTGTGTTAGGATGTATCATGTTAGGATGTATCATGTTATGACATATCGTGTTACGACGTATTGTGCAACGATGTATCATCGTATGAGCTATCCTGTTACATATCATGTTACAATGAAATGTGTTACGACGATGCATGTTACAATGAAACGAAACGTGTTGCGACGAAACGTGTTACAACTCTTATGTTACTTATGAACTGAAATCCGACCTAACCACTAAGGTTCGTAAATACAAGCCTCGTCTAAGAAGCATGTGATCCGCGAAAGACTACGTAGCCAAGTCTAGTGTAACTGAGGAAAGACAACATTCCTTTTGTACTTTTTCTTTAACTTTTTGGCAATTATGTCTCCGAGATACTTTTAAGTGATGTTTCTTAATCCATAGTCATGTTTAAAGCAGCTAGTCATTTCCCAAGTGAACTCTTTGGGTTTTTCTTCTTATGTCCGCTGGTAAATTATTTTGTTTTGTCATAAGGGCTCCGGTTTGTCGTCTCACAGAGCTGTTTCAGCCAGATTCTTATCCGTTTTGAAGTAGTAGCTGCATTTCTTTCTACATAAGCTGACTCTTTTTGTTTGAATTCAGACCTCGCTTGCTGACGCTATTGTTGCGTTGTAAGGGCTGGTCTCCTAAAGCTTTAGTAAAACTTGGCCAAGTACTAGTCTGTCTCCAAGGTCCTTTTTACTCAACATATGTGTCATTCAAAAGAACTTGGGTTGGAGCAGTGTGTTTTATTCTCTGAGGAACAGAGTGCATCAGAGCCATCGCCAGACGTGAAATTAGACATTAGAAAATGCTCAGAAAGGGGAGACATACAGGATCATTTAGACTGTCCATCGTAATCTTAAACCCGATTCGAAATACCTAAATGTTGTGCTGCACAGAAAGCATGTCAGGGGCCAGAGCACCTGACAATGAAGCTAGTCTTAGGGAGCTGACTCGCAACAGGCCTAGTAAACACGTACGACAGGCTAATCGCACCACCAGCTATGCAAACATAGTTGTACAAGTCGGCTCCAATGACACTAGAATGAGACAGTCAGACATTACAAAGAGGAGCATAGCTTGTAATCTCGCTAGAAAGATGTTCCGGCATCAAGTACTTGTCTCTGGCCCCCTGCCTGCGAGAGGCAATGATGTAAGGTATAGCAGATTAGTCTCGCTTAACAAGTGGATCGCTGGTTTTTGTAGAGAACAGGGACTAACATTTATTGATAATCGGCCCTCTTTCTGGGGAAACCCGGGCTTGCTCAGGAGAGACGGCATTCACCCTAACCGGGAACGTGCCATCACTCTCTCCAGAAATATAGACCACTACGTTATTAGTTAATGAGGTCATTAGAGACAACAATCTTAACATCATTGGTCTCAGCGAAACCTGGCTAAAACCAGATGAATTTTTCCCGCTTAACGAGGCATCTCTTCCTAACTATACGAGTGCACATGTTGACCCCTCCACAGTTAATTGTGATTAAGGGCTATGTAAGTAAACTTTGATTGATTGATTGATTTATATACTTCTTTTTGACAAAAACTCACCTCAGGCTTTGGGGTCTGAAAAGATTTGAATGAAAGACAATAGTAGTTTTTTCTTTTGTTTACTGTATTTTACATTGTTGAATGTATCCTGCTGGTATGTAATAAAATGGAATAACTAATATTTTGTTGGTATTGTTACATTGTCCTATGTTGTTGTATTTATATAATTTTCAATTGTTCACATATCGCCCTGTGTGTATACCGTATTTTTCGGACTATAAGTCGCAGTTTTTTTCATAGTTTGGCCGGGAGTGCGACTTATACTCAGGAGCGGCTTATGTGTGAAATTATTAACACATTACCATAAAATATCAAATAATATTATTTAGCTCATTCACATAAGAGACTAGACGTATAAGATTTCATGGGATTTAGCGATTAGGAGTGACAGATTGTTTGGTAAACGTATAGCATGTTCTATATGTTATAGTTATTTGAATGACTCTTACCATAATATGTTACGTTAACATACCAGGCACGTTCTCAGTTGGTTATTTATGCGTCATATAACGTACACTTATTCAGCCCGTTGTTCACTATTCTTTAGACATTTTAAATTGCCTTTCAAATGTCTATTCTTGGTGTTGGCTTTTATCAAATAAATTTCCCAAAAAAATGGGACTTATACTCCAGTGCGACTTATAAATTCCTTCTATATTATGCATTTTCGGCCGGTGCGACTTATACTCCAGAGCGACTTATACTCCGAAAAATACGGTATATATTTTACACTGTTTGAATCCAAAATTCCAAATTCTGTAAATACACACTTTTACAAAATTCTTATTTTTAAAAATCATAAAAGACATGCATGGTACAGTCATTTCACCCAGGGAAAATAATGGTGAGATTAAATCTTTAAGGGCCCAAAGTAATGTATGTACTCAGTCACATACTAATAAATAGGACAGTGAAGCCAAGGTAAAGTTGATAATTTTGCAGTGGTGTGTTCCAAAGAAGCTTACAATAATTTGCTTTACATGCTTAATGTAGTTTTGTTAAACACATTTGGAATAAACTAAACCAAGACCACCATGACCCACTCAACCATACAGTAACTGCAACAATACTGCAACTGTGGAAACACTGCCACCCAATGGCAACTATATTGTACACTGTACAATATACAGTACAGTATAGTCCATCCATCCATTTTCTACAGCCTGTCCGTCTCGGGGTCGGGGGGTGCTGGAACCTATCCCAGCTGCACTCAGGTGGAGTAGTATGATGGCCATTTGGAGGCTTGAAAAGACTGTTGTATAAAAGAGTATTTAGATTATTTTTAGTGTTTAAAGGTTTGTCTAACGATAACTAAGGACAATGACAAAGTGTACTCAATGTCTATAACCTCCCAATTTTTAATCAGTTTAAAAAAAGGTTCTGATATTGTAGCAGGGCAGTCATCAAATATTTGGTCTCTATGCAGCTGTAAACATTTAAAAAAACAAGATGCACATTTCTGTCGCCAGAAAATAAAATGTATGACTAAAATTAAATTGTAAAAAAATGTATTTAGTAAACTGTCCGGTTGATACCTAAATTATCACCATCAACAAACTTCATTGCAGACTCCAACATCCAAAAAGACATATAATCATATACAGTACATAAAACAAAACATACACTATAAAAGGCATTAGATTACATGATATTAAAAAGGGACAAGCGGTAGAAAATGGATGGATGGATGGATATTAAAAATAGGCGTGTGTGCATATTCAGTAAAAGGCATTTAATAGATAAGAGCAGCAAGTACCTAACAGAACTACACCCAGGATTAGTCAACTGTACAATAAGACTATTCTGGGACCTCAGCAGTCTACTTATACAAAATTGTAAATTGAATCAGTTCTCTCAGGTGGCGTAGAAGGTGTTTAACTCTAAATCACAAAAAATCTTGCTGGCACTTTTACCCCTGGGCAGGATTCTGAGATAGTCATTGTATGCAACCTGGAGTTTGCGCAAATTCTCTTTCTTATACCTCACCCAGAGGGCGGCCGTGTACAAGGCCGCACTAATGCACGGGTTTACATGGGTTTTTTTTTATTTCAAACTGTGTTTTTGGTTGTGTATTGGGGTGGGGTTGTGGAGGTCTGGGGGATAAACCCTCTTAGCTCCAGGGCCCATATCATTACCATACATACAAGGGCCAAATGGCAAAACCGTCAGCATACATAAAGCGGTTAATTTAGGTATTCCCCATTACGCACCCTGTGCTACGATCTCTCAACTGCCTTGACAGGTCATCCATATACAGGCTGAACAGACCTGGTGATAGAAACCCACCCTGTCGTACACCATTGTGAACTCTGAGGGGAGGTGATAAAATACTCCCTGCACATGCCTGTCATAACAATATGCCAGCATACATATAATGCTACCCGGAACACCCTTCTGCGTCAGCTTGATGAAGTGTTTGTGATGGTTGACTCTGTCAAATGCCTTAGATGCATCAATAAAGCCTACCAAAATTGTTGAGCCCTGCCCCCTGTACTTTTCTATTGCTCTTTTAAAGCATAAATAAACATATCGGTACTATGCTTGCTCTTAAAGCCAAATTGGTTGTCAAATAAGATCCCCAAATCTATCTATTATCACACTTCCTAGCACCTTAGACCAGTAGTGTCAAACGTACTGCCCGCGGAACGGTTCAGGCCTGGGAACAGGTTTTGTACAGTCCACAGCCCGCGAAATGTGTTTGCTAAGTACAAAAATGATCTGAATTTTTTAATGAAATAAACTGCTGTGCTAAATATGTTCACTGGTTGTCACAATTGCAATTCAGTTAGGCAAGCTGACAGTTTGTACCAGTGCCAAGCAAGTGGTGCAAGGTAAAGCGTGGCAGCGTCTCCTCCCCCTCAACCCAAATGAAACAGAAAAAACCTGCCGTTTACATCTTCTGCTTCGAACACGTTGTTTTTAGGCACCCTCAATGCCCCAAAATGTGTCTATAATAAAAAGAAAAATTAACGCATAGTGTAACTCAACTTCTTGAATAGTTTCTATCTCCGTTTCTTATGGTTTGAGTTAGCACAGGGTTATTACATGGACATGACAAATGAGGTATTTAATGCCTAGAAGACTTTTTATTTATTTATTATTGTTTTTGTTCACTCCTAAGATAGGCTGTGGTTTAAAGTTTGATGGCTTTGTAGATACACAAAGACAAAGTCTGAGTTCATTGTCTTTTTGAAAGTACACCAATTTTTTTCCTCAGAATTTTCAACTAACTTGGAGTGCTTTGTCAAGAGGATTATTTTTTATTTGTACATTTTCAGAATGTGCTTGTTCTATTTTGGGCCAAAGTAAAACAAACAAAATGATGTGAAGTTGTCTTTATTTTTAAGTAATCATGCCATGATTTTCCCACTTGGAAATAGATCTTCCTCAATGTGTCCACTGAGCTAAAATGAGATTGACAACCCTGCCTTAGACAGTACGCTAGCTAGGGCGATGGGTCAATAATTGCCCATAGAATTATTTTTTTGATGTTATTTATTTAGAATTATTTTGTTGAATCGTTGTTATGTGCCTAGTATCAACATGCTATTTTGCCTAAATATCATAGACATTTGTTATGTATTTGCGAATTCTATTAAAACATTCACTCTAGCCCTGTTACTCAAATTAGTCATCTTCGGTGTAAGAACCTTGTAAAGAAACTAAATGAAATTACCTGAGATGTGCCAATACATTGTATAGTTCCATGTGTACCATCAGATTTAGAGCAGAAAAACAGCATTTTTTTGTTTATTTTCAAAGAGCTACATGTTAGAATAATTATGTTTATATCATCACACAACTTTTATGCTTAAGGGCCGTTGCTATAATTATTCTCAATTGTGCTGAAGTGGTATTTTTCTTTGTCTGTGCAAAACTGGCAATCCAAAAGATTGCAAGACAGTCTGGTATCATTGTTTGTGTCCAGGAACGGCCTGCTGACTGCCAAGGCCGAACACCGCCGTGACGTAGACAGAGCAGAGACAAGGCGATATCACCAGCGTCAACACATTTGCATTTATATATAATCATATATTGTGTCTAACTGTAGTTGTCGAGATTACCCCCTTCCCTCAGCGACAGCTTCAGTGATGTAAACAGCGACCTCCCAAATAAATAGAGGAAGCACGCGGGCTGGACTTTTAGAACGTAGTTTGGATCTGTAATTAGAATACAGCCCAAAACACGTGTCTCCTCATTGAGCCAAATTGAACTCTGTCTCTGCATGATTCCTTGCTTCTCGTCTGTTTAATAGATGTCATCAGTGTTTGAACCTGACACTACAACAAGCGAACGGCACAGATTGAATGGCCCAAATACAGTTTAGCTAAATGATAATCTCAAATGCTATACAGTTTAAGGACCTTTTGTTTATGCAACTGCTGATTATATTTTTTACGAGATAGTAAGCTACAGTTCTTGTGAGGGTACTAATGTATAATGGACTACAATAATCTGCAGCACATCTTCATACCTGAACAAAAAGCCAATAAGGTAGCAGTAAACAATTAAAAATGTGCCTTAATTGCAGTAAATATGTATTTGTTAGTGTACACTGTGTTTATGTTTACATGTTTTTGTTCAATTGTGGTCATCATAACACATTAGACTAATGAGGATTACGTAGGCTTCTGATGATTTTAGAGGAAATCACCCATTATCCATCAATGGCATGGAAACCCCCCACGACCTCCAATTGGCCCCTGAAGCTAAGAGACTGTGGACCAGCAGGCTGTGACCCACTTCTTTTGTGACTCGACTTTATCAGCTCAAAAGGCTTTGTTTGTAATCATTCATCATCACTGCCCCCCACATTCCGACCTCATCGCTACCCCTTCATCCTTAAGCACCATTACTGCGTTCATTCAGCCGTCGTATACATGAGGACTTGTGGTTCTTTACCATTCTCCCTTTATCCTATTATTAAACAAACCACCAGAACAGAAGAAAAAATATATATAATACATTGCTGCATTCATCGGAGTCTAGTCAGGGAGGTGACCAAGAACCCAAAGGTCTTTCTGTCAGGGCTGGAGCATTCCACTGTGAAGAGAGGAGAACCTTCCAGAAGGGCAACCATCCCTGCAGCAATCCACCAATCAGGCATGTATGTTATCATGGCCAGACGGAAGCCATTTCTTGGTAAAACGTTTGCCAAAATGCACCTGAAATACTCGAAGACCATGAGAAACAAAATGATCTGGTCTGATGAGACAAGGATTCATATCTTTGGCGTGAATGCCAGACATCATGTTTGGAAGAAACCAGGCACCGCTCATCACCAAGTCAATACCATCCCTACAGTGAAGCATAGTAGAGGCAGCATCATGCTGTGGGGATGGTTTTCAGCGGCAGGAACTTGGGAGATTAGTCAGGATAGAGGGAAACATGAATGCAACAATGTACAGTGACATCCTTGATGAAAACCAACACTTTCTAGCCAACCCGATGTAGTTTGAGAGATGCTGCAAAGAGAAATGGGCGAAACTGCCCAAAGATAGGTGTGCCAAGCTTGTGGCATGGTACTCACAAAGACTTGAGGCTGTAATTTCTGCCAAAGGTGCAACAACAAAGTATTGAGCAAAGTGTAAATCAAATTTTTAAATTAACAATGCAAACATTTTTGTAAAAACCTTTTCACGTTGTCATTATGTGTTATTGTATGTAGAATTTTGGGGACAAAAATAAACTTATTCCGTTTTGGAAAAAGACTAATATAATAATATATGTAAAAAAAATAAAAAAAAAGTGAAGCGCTGTGAATACTTTCCGAATACACTGTATATGTCACCCAGGATTTTTTTCTGTCAAGACAGAATGCTGAGTGTACATCAATGACAAATTAAATGCATTTTTTATTACAGCAAATGACTACAATGAGACAAAGAGTGAAACATTTAAAGGGGTCTGACCAAGTTCTAGCCCACACCTAGCATACATGCTAATTAGCGATTATTAGCATACTAAAAAAAACATAATTTACTTGTTAAACTATGCCATAAGACAGGTGGCAAAATCATCACATAGTAGCAAGCACAGGAAATACACAATTAGTTAGTTATATGGGTGAAAGTTAACTAAATGAAAACATAAATATTGCTTCTGCACTGCTAGCATAAAACCGGGAAATAAGAGAATGTCATCCAACAATGTCACTCGACAGTACATGTTTCAACAAGTTCGTAATAAACATCAATCATACTGTAAACCCCGCTTAGTGAGGAAACACGAATGAAACAAGAATACAAGCATTGGAATATCAACCTTACTCACTTGAATTTGGCTCCACATGGTGAAAATAGTGACGCGGTGCTTGGAGGACGTCTGGTGCTGAACAGTGTCGTCACCTCTTCAGTAAGGAGCGTTGCCATTGGCTGTTGTAAAAGTCGCGAGAAGTCGCTAGATTACGTCATTGCCTGATAGTAGCGATAAAAAGGGAGTATATTTTAAAAAAATGCTATGTTTATTTAGAACTGCAAACGAACATTCGTCTGTTGAATTTTGTTTGAATTTAAATCAGTTTTATTCTGCATTGTTTAATTGAGTGAAGACACCATAAGGATTTGGAAAGTAGCCAGATTTAGGATCAAAGTGCCAACTGCTAATTGACACAATGTAGAGTTGAATTTGAAACTGCTTGCATGGATGACTTAAACCCGACTTTTAACTATACTGTTAGAGCTGGTTTACTCTACATAGATTAAAAAATACTCTATCCATCCATCCATCTTCTTCCGCTTATCCAAGGTCGGGTCGCGGGGGCAGCAGCCTAAGTAGGGAAGCCCAGACTTTCCTCTCCCCGGCCACATCGTCCAGCTCTTCCCGGGGGATCCCGAGGTGTTCCAAGGCCAGCCGGGAGACATAGTCTTTCCAACGTGTCCTGGGTCTTCCCCGTGGCCTCCTACCGGTCGGACGTGCCCGAAACACCTCCCTAGGGAGGCGGTCGGGTGGCATCCTGACCAGATGCCCGAGCAGCGGCTTTACTTTGAGCTCCCCCCGGATGGCAGAGCTTCTCACCCTATCTCTAAGGGAGAGCCCCGCCACCCGGCGAAGGAAACTCATTTCGGCCGCTTGCACCCGTGATCTTGTCCTTTCGGTCATAACCCAAAGCTCATGACCATAGGTGAGGATGGGAACGTAGATCGACCGGTAAATTGAGAGCTTTGCCTTCCGGCTCAGCTCCTTCTTCACCACAACGGATCGATACAGCGTCCGCATTACTGAAGACGCCACACCGATCCGCCTGTCGATCTCTCGATCCACTCTTCCCTCACTCGTTAACAAGACTCCTAGGTACTTGAACTCCTCCACTTG
>NC_084736.1:75355191-75420191 GCF_033978785.1 Entelurus aequoreus | reverse complement strand
TCATCCGGACCAAAGGGGAAGTGAACCATCCAGACTGTAATCGACGCAAAGTTGAAAAGCCAGCATCTGTGATGGTATGTGGGTGCATTAGTGCCCAAGGCATGGGTAACTTACACATCTGTGAAGGCACCATTAATGCTGAAAGGTACACACAGGTTTTGGAACAACATATGCTGCCATCTAAGCGCCGTCTTTTTCATGGACGCCCCTGCTTATTTCAGCAAGACAATGCCAAGCCACATTCAGCACGTGTTACAACAGCGTGGCTTCGTAAAAAAAGAGTGCGGGTACTTTCCTGGCCCGCCTGCAGTCCAGACCTGTCTCCCATCGAAAATGTGTGGCGCATTATGAAGCGTAAAATACGACAGCGGAGACCCCGGACTGTTGAACGACTGAAGCTCTACATAAAACAAGAATGGGAAAGAATTCCACTTTCAAAGCTTCAACAATTAGTTTCCTCAGTTCCCAATCGTTTACTGAGTGTTGTTAAAAGAAAAGGCCATGTAACACAGTGGTGAACATGCCCTTTCCCAACTACTTTGGCACGTGTTGCAGCCATGAAATTCTAAGTTAATTATTATTTGCAAAAAAATAAATAAAGTTTGAGTTTGAACATCAAATATCTTGTCTTTGTAGTGCATACAACTGACTATGGGTTGAAAAGGATTTGCAAATCATTGTATTCCGTTTATATTTACATCTAACACAATTTCCCAACTCATATGGAAACGGGGTTTGTATATTTGTTCTTTCTAGTAGCACTTTGACAGTCAAGTCTTACGCCGTATATATTAAGTTAGGCTTGATTGTATGTTTGGTGGCCGACAAACACACAAACAATCCAAAAAAGAAACACCATCGAAAAGCTACTGGAAAACGCTGGAAATAAAAGTTGCTGCAATTACATAAATCCTGCACGATCCCAAAAAATAATAATACTTCCGCAAAAGCCGAAAACACACAATAAACAGCAAGCAGAAAATTATACAAATATACAGGTGTGGCAGACCTGAAGGATATCCATCTTTAAAGACTTAAAGGTGCTGTTTGCAACTTCCTCACAGTAACAGTTTTCAAACCAAAAAATATAACAAGAACACCATCGGCTAGCTTATGTTGGCATTAAGGGTTTAGCAGGACACATTTGTTTAAGTGTTTAACAAAAAGACAAAGAAAAATTATGCTTTCCATTCCATCAACTTCATCAACTCATATAATTTAAAGACGGACATCCCTCAGGTCGTCGCCCCGTCTAGCCTGGCTAACTTGAAACTGTAGCGACACATTTGCAAGTGTTTTGTGTCTTAGTTGGTGTGTGTTTTTGGGGTTTGGATGTTTTTTATGTGTTTGTAGCATTTGGACATTGCTGTTTGTTTGCAGGTGCCATATGTTCTAGTCAAGCTTCTTACCATACCATACCAACTTTATTTATAAAGCCCTTTAAAAACAAGCACAGTTGAAGAACAAAGGGCTGTACACCACAAAGAAATAGAGGCAAAGGACAGACTAAAAAATAACATTTAAAGGCCTACTGAAATGAATTTTTTTATTTAAACGGGGATAGCAGATCTATTCTATGTGTCATACTTGATCATTTCGCGATATTGCTATATTTTTGCTGAAAGCATTTAGTATAGAACAACCACGATAAAGATCGCAACTTTTGGTATCTGACAAAAAAAAGCCTTGCCCCTACCGGAAGGAGCGTGACGTGGTCAGCTGAACATTTCCGCAAAGTTCCCTATTGTTTACAGTGATGGCGGCCAGAAGGGAGAGCGATTCGGACCGAGAAAGCGACGATTTCCCCATTAATTTGAGCGAGGATGAAAGATTCGTGGATGAGGAACGTTAGAGTGCAGTTCAAGACATATCTTTTTTCGCTCTGACCGTAACTTAGGTACAAGCTGGCTCATTGGATTCCACACTCTCTCCTTTTTCTATTGTGGATCACGGATTTGTATTTTAAACCACCTCGGATACTATATCCTCTTGAAAATGAGAGTCGAGAACGCGAAATGGACATTCACAGTGACTTTTATCTCCACGACAATACATCGGTGAAACACTTTAGCTACGAGCTAACGTGATAGCATCGTGCTTTAACTGCATATAGAAACAAAATAAATAAACCCCTGACTGGAAGGATAGATAGAAAATCAACAATACTATTAAACTGTGGACATGTAAATACACGGTTAATGCTTTCCAGGCTGGCGAAGGTTAACAATGCTGTGCTAACAACGCCAATGAAGCTAACTTAGCAACCGGACCTCACAGAGCTATGCTAAAAACATTAGCTCTCCACCTACGCCAGCCAGCCTTCATCTGCTCATCAACACCCGTGCTCACCTGCGTTCCAGCGATCGACGGTGCGACGAAGGACTTCACCTGATCACAGATGCGGTTGGCGGCCCGTAGACGTAGGAAGTCAAGGTGAGGTCACCGGCTAGCGCGTCTGCTCTCCAACAAAGTCCTCCGGTTGTGTTGCTGTAGTCCGCCGCTAATACACCGATCCCACCTACAACTTTCTTCTTTGCAGTCTTCATTGTTCATTAAACAAATTGCAAAAGATTCACCAACACAGATGTCCAGAATACTGTGGAATTATGAAATGAAAACAGAGCTTTTTGTATAGGATTCTACGGGTTACCAATACTTCCGTTTAACTGACTACGTCACACGCATACGTCGTCATACCGAGACGTTTCAGCCGGATATTTCCCGGGAAATTTAAAATTGCACTTTATAAGTTAACCCGGCCGTATTGGCATGTGTTGCAATGTTAAGATTTCATCATTGATATATAAACTATCAGACTGCGTAGTCGGTAGTAGTGGGTTTCAGTAGGCCTTTAAAACAGAAGTAAAATACACATTGTAAAAGCAAATACAAATTACCCTAAGAACAATTTGTTAGATAAAAAGCAGTTAAAAAGTTAAAAAACGTTAAAAAAGTTAAAGGTTAAAAACAGTTTAAAGTCTCATGCTGGGTTAAAAAGCCAGTGAATAAAAATGGGTTTTAAGACGGTTCTTAAAAATAGCCAAAGAAGGGGCCTGTCTTACTTGGAGAGGGAGATCGTTCCAGAGTTTGGGACCCACAACAGAGAAGGATCTGTCCTTAATGTTCTTAATGTTCATGTGGTGTTTTTGCTAAACTTTTAACCCCAAACTCTCTAGAATCCGACACTTTTTTTACAGAAGTGCAACAAAAGTGAATGCATTCAAGTTAAGTGCAAAAAAAGAGCAAAATAAAAATATAAAACTGTCAAAACGTGGATTTTTACGCAGCTTACTGCGAGGATTGTTTTCCCGGGATGCAAACGGACTTGACCGGACACGGCTTGCAGGTAAAAAACATGATTTAATCTTTCTATAACGGGTACAAACCAAAAGGCGCTCAAGGCGAAGGCACAACTTAACGAAAGAAACAAAAACGTAAAACACTTAGCCTGAACTATGGTCATAAACAAACAAGACTTACTGTGGCATAGCATGAAGCGAACAATCGCATGAAAACAAGCATGAAAGGATCATCAATAGAGCAATTCAGAGTACCAACATGGGCAGAGCAAGAAATGAACAACAATGTCGCCAGGCTGACTAACTGGCAACCAAAGGCTTAAATAGTCTCTTTGATTAAAACAGGTGCGTGTGTCAAAATGAGTCAGGTGAAACCAATGAGTCGTCATGGTGACAAAACAAACAAAGAAGCGCAAACAGGAACTGAAGGAGTCCAAAAACCAACAGAACATAACCAAACAAAACATGATCTAGACCACAGATCATGACAAAAACAAAGTTTTCTATTCAAAAGTATTGACAGAGTATTCTACACATTTCCTGAGAATATGAATTGTATCAAATAAAATGTGTCTGAAATGAATAAATAGTAACGTGATGTTGTAAGTAGTAAAGACAACTTGATCGTACTGCACAGGTAGATTAAATGTAACAGTGCTGCTCATGTGGGGATCTCTTTCGAGTTGACCATGGGGTGTCCAAACAGTGAGGGTCGCATAGCAAAACAATGGACCAGTTTGTTATATTTTGTGCATTAAAAGGTGCTAAAACCAAGACAATGTAGGTTGATATAGGCTAAGATATCTGAACAACACATATACACCTTAGCTTTGTGTTGTAAGAACAAAGCAAATTAACATAATATACTTAAACATGCACTACCGTTCAAAAGTTTGGGGTCACATTGAAATGTCCTTGTTTTTTAAGGAAAAGCACTGTACTTTTCAATGAATATGACTTTAAACTAGTCTTAACTTTAAAGAAATACACTCTATACATTGCTAATGTGGTAAATGACTATTCTAGCTGCAAATGTCTGGTTTTTGGTGCAATATCTACATAGGTGTATAGAGGCCCATTTCCAGCAACTATCACTCCAGTGTTCTAATGGTACAATGTGTTTGCTCATTGGCTCAGAAGGCTAATTGATGATTAGAAAACCCTTGTGCAATCATGTTCACACATCTGAAAACAGTTTAGCTCGTTACAGAAGCTACAAAACTGACCTTCCTTTGAGCAGATTGAGTTTCTGGAGCATCACATTTGTGGGGTCAATTAAACGCTCAAAATGGCCAGAAAAAGAGAAATTTCATCTGAAACTCGACAGTCTATTCTTGTTCTTAGAAATGAAGGCTATTCCACAAAATTGTTTGGGTGACCCCAAACTTTTGAACGGTAGTGTATATCTCATTGATGATGAACTCATTTTATTTTTATATGCCAAGAGCCTTGGGGACGAAAACCTGAAAATGCCGCCTGGGCCGCACTTTGGACACCTACAGATGTCGACTTTAAGGCCGTTTGTTCAACTTATTTGAGTGTATAAGACCAAAAACGACAGCAAATGTTCCACAAGCATACGCTCAGTAAATGTGTTGGTTGTTTTTCCAGTTCGAGTTGGCAAACAACTCTTGCCCAGCATGATGTTTACAATAAACGCTGTATTGCTTTTGTTCTTATTTTTTAAATCCTTTACACTAGCCAACATGTGGTCTGAGGGGGGGGGAACAGCAGACTAATCGGCTCACTGTGCACAACCTTTTGAATCTACTGTACATCTGTTCAGCCCTTCCATCCATATTCATCCTCCTTGTGAAGCTCAGAGATTTAAGCTGCTTTCCAAAATCAGACTCAGTGATGTTGTCTTGGGTTTTAACTTGTTTTGTTGAAACTGTTTGGGGCTCTCTTATTTTGCCACCAAATGCTCAAAGCTATCAAAAATCGGTACACAGCACTACCGTAAAGCACTTGGAGTAAAATACGTCTGTGAACTTTCTCATTGTACTTAAAGCCAGGGCAATGAATCAATCACAAACATGTTCAGGTTGTCTTAGAAGACACTTTGCCATATATCTAAGCAGGCTTCATGCTCAAAGACGACATGGCACTGCTAGACTGGACGAGTCAGCTGTCCAATCTCGTCTTTGAGCATGAACTGATAGGACAGCTTTAGTCTGACTAGTCCGGTCTGGCTTGACAATACACCTCTCGTTTGAGCAGGCTTAATTAATCATCTCATGCTCAAAGACTATATATAATAGCTCTAGTCTGACTAGTCCAGTCTGGCTGTAACTGATCTTGTCTTTGAGCATTCATTGAAAACGCCTGCCTGGGTGAGAGGTGAAATGTCTCATAAAACAACGAGTTGCAAACAAACAGTCCAAATGCGATCAAGTCAATGCCCGAAAGCATCTACTAGAACAGGGGTCACCAACCTTTTTGAAACCAAGAGCTACTTCTTGGGTACTGATTAATGTGAAGGGCTACCAGTTTGATACACACTTAAATAAATTGCCAGAAATAGCCAATTTGCTCAATTTACCTTTAACTCTATGTTATTATTAATAATTAATGATATTTACACTTAATTGAACGGTTTAAAAGAGGAGAAAACACGAAAAAAATGACAATTACATTTTGAAACATAGTTTATCTTCAATTTCGACTCTTTAAAATTCAAAATTTAACCGAAAAAAAGAGAAAAACTAGCGAATTCGAAAAATTAAAAAAAGAATTTATGGAACATCATTAGTAATTTTTCCTGATTAAGATTATTTTAGAATTTTTATCACATGTTTTAAATTGGTTAAAATCCAATCTACACTTTGTTAGAATATATATAACAAATTGGACCAAGCTATATTTCTAACAAAGACAAATCAGTATTTCTTCTAGATTTTCCAGAACAAAAATTTTAAAAGAAATTCAAAAGACTTTGAAATAAGATTTAAATTTGATTCTACAGATTTTCTGGATTTGCCAGAATTGTTTTGAATTTTAATCATAATAACTTTGAAGAAATATTTCACAAATATTTTTGTTGAAAAAACAGAAGCTAAAATGAAAAATTAAATTAAAATTTATTTATTATTCTTTACAATAAAAAAATAAATTTACTTGAACATTGATTTAAATTGCCAGGAAAGAAGAGGAAGGAATATAACAGGTAAAAAGGTATATGTGTTTAAAAATCCTAAAATCATTTTTAAGGTTGTATTTTTTCTCTAAAATTGTCTTTCTGAAAGTTATAAGAAGCAAAGTAGAAAAAATAATGAATTTATTTAAACAAAAGAAGACCAAGTCTTTAAAATATTTTCTTGGATTTTCAAATTCTATTTGAGTTTTGTCTCTTTTCGAATTAAAAATGTCGGGCAAAGCGAGACCAGCTTGTTAGTAAATAAAATTTAAAAAATAGAGGCAGCTCACTGGTAAGTGCTGCTATTTGAGCTATTTTTAGAACAGGCCAGCGGGCTACTCATCTGGTCCTTACGGGCTACCTGGTGCCCGCGGGCACCGCGTTGGTGACCCCTGTACTAGAACAACAGTACTTTACGCTAGGATGGAACGGTTCACAAAATCCATGTTTCAGAACTTGACACGGTTTTTGATTCGTTTCGGTGTACATTGTTGTTCTTTTTCAACACACCAGAATACCAAATATGCCAATAATTCACCATTACCATTTATCTAACTCTATAAAATAAAACTGAAAAATATCTCTAAAGCTCTAAACCAGGGGTGTCAAACTCGTTTTCATTGAGGGCCACATCGCAGTTATAGTTGCCCTCAGTGGGCCGCTTTTAACAATGGAAGGGAATATATGAATATACATGTATATACATAAAACATTAACAATATATTTTTTTACATAAGCTGCAAAAAATATTAAAATTTTACTTTAAAAACTGGCAGCTCAGTCACCATAATTTTACAGTAAAAGCAGTGGTTTTTTTTTACAGCATATAAAACATTTTCATAAATGGAATGGAATGGAATAAGCGGTAGAAAATGGATGGATGGATGGAAAAACAATACCACTGTTTTTAGCAGTAAAATTCAAGCAATAGAATGTTTTTTTTACCGTAAAAATCTTGTTGTTTTAATGTGTTTTTTTGGGTTTTTAATGTTTTAGTGTGTTACGGTGTATGGAAAAAAACATTAAAATGTTGTCTCTTTTTTTCTTTTTTTGCCATTGTTTAAAAAAAAAAAAAAAAGACAAAAAAATCCATGTAATAATGAATTAATTTCAAGGCTTCAGTTACTTCAAATATTTCACTTTAAAATGTCTTATGCTGTAAATATTGCATATATTGTGCAGATGCCATATAAAAACATTAAAGTTTTATTTGACAAAAGAGCATAAAACAAAAAAATAATAATTTAAACGTAAAATGGACAGATATATCTGAAGTTGATCCTGTAACTTAAGTGTTGAAAGTAAAAGAAAAACCTAATAAAAATGTATCACTTTATGAGTGGGGCACCTTTTGGATCCCAAATATATTTAGTGGTATTGTATTTATCTTTTCACTGTGATTACCGTACTCAAAAATATTAAAGAATTAAAATCAATGGTGTCCTGCATTATTGATCTTTTAAGGCTCTAATTACTAAATACTGCATATTTCAGTTTTACTATAAAAAACTAAGTTGTTTTTGACAGAAAAGCCATAAAACCTTTTTTTAAAAATTACTTTATTTGAACTTGAAGTTGATATAGAGATGAACTGTAAGCGTTAAATAAAAAATAATAATTTTACTTATTTTTCACATTTTAATGACTTGAGACCCTTTATGGTCCCCGGGACCCCTAAAGGTAAAATATATAAAAAATCCATATATTTTGTTATGTTTTGAAAATGAAAAATATCCAAATGGCCCCCACATGCTTTAATTTTTCCATGTGCGGCCCTCAGTGGAAAAAGTTTGGACACCCCTGATTTAAACAAACAAAAACAACGTAAACATGGGGAAAATATTGATGCGTTTTTGCCATGTCTGAGAAGTGGCAAAAGTAAGTAATAGGAATAATAATTCTGAAGTAATAAAGTGTATAACATTGAGAGGCTTTGTGAGATACGAGTTGGTGGGTGTGTGCCTTTAAAAGGAAGTACCTGTTACCAAGTGAGGGTGAGAAGCATTAGCTGCCGTCCGCACTAACGACTGGAACCATGAGATGCTGCAGAAGACAGTGCATGTTGTTAGCACTAGTTAATAAAACAATCGAATGTCCTTCAGTTGCTGTATCTCACATTGTCCACAAATGAGTTGTGGGATGACATGGTTATCACATCATTGAATTGTTATTCCTTATTTCAGTTGTGTTACTGTCATAGTAGGCCTCTACAGTCACAGCCTCTAGGACTCTGCAATGTAAAATCACATCATTCCGTTGTTATTCTTTATTTCAGTTGTGTTACTGTCATAGTAGACCTCTACAGTCACAGCCTCTAGGACTCTGCAATGTAAAATCACATCATTCAGTTGTTATTCTTTATTCCAGGTGTGTTACTGTCATAATAGACCTCTACAGTCACAGCCTCTAGGACTCTGTAATGTAAAATCACATCATTCAGTTGTTATTCTTTATTTCAGTTGTGTTACTGTCATAATAGACCTCTACAGTCACAGCCTCTAGGACTCTGCAATGTAAAATCACATCATTCCGTTGTTATTCTTTATTTCAGTTGTGTTACTGTCATAGCAGACCTCTACAGTCACAGCCTCTAGGACTCTGTAATGTAAAATCACATCATTCAGTTATTATTCTTTATTTCAGTTGTGTTACTGTCATAATAGACCTCTACAGTCACAGCCTCTAGGAATCTGCAATGTAAAATCACATAATTCTGTTTTTATTCTTTATTTCAGTTGTGTTACTGTCATAGCAGACCTCTACAGTCACAGCCTCTAGGACTCTGCAATGTAAAATCACATCATTCAGTTGTTATTCTTTATTTCAGGTGTGTTACTGTCATAATAGACCTCTACAGTCACAGCCTCTAGGACTCTGTGATGTAAAATGACATCATTCAGTTGTTATTCTTTATTTCAGTTGTGTTACTGTCACAATAGACCTCTACAGTCACAGCCTCTAGGACTCTGTAATGTAAAATCACATCATTCAGTTGTTATTCTTTATTTCAGTTGTGTTACTGTCATAGCAGACCTCTACAGTCACAGCCTCTAGGACTCTGTAATGTAAAATCACATCATTCAGTTATTCTTTATTTCAGTTGTGTTACTGTCATAGCAGACCTCTACAGTCACAGCCTCTAGGACTCTGCAATGTAAAATTCATCTAAATAATGGAACATTAATCCTCTGTTGGAAAAGTGAGGGGGGCGGATTGGAATCCGAGTCCCCACATCGTCCCCATGTTGTGAATAACAGATTCGCTCCGAACTGTGCCAGGTCAAGCCAACAGTTAGAACATTTTTCGTAAACCGTCTCATCCCCTACTTTACACAGATTTTAAAATGGGACAACTGCTGATGTAATATCTAATTCTGTACCACTTCTCTTCTCCCCGAAGCACTTGGAGCAGGAGAAGCATGAGTTGCGTTGGCGTCTGGAAAGTCGAGAGGGGGTGTGGGAGAGTCGCGTGGCCGAGTTGGAGAGCGACGTTCAGCAGCTGCAAGGAGATCTGGAGCGACACCAGGTCCAGTTGAGAGAAACCGACAGGGACAAAACCAAGGCCATCAGTGAACTGTCAGAACAGAACCATAGATTGCGGGACCAACTTCGAAGGGTGAGGAAGCGGTGTGTGTGTGTGTGTGTGCTTCAGATATGCTGCTTCAGGCCTGCTGAACCAATCTGCATGGAAGATTTAGTTTAGGCTTTGAGTCACATGGCCATTAATGCTTCTCAAAGTTCTCTTCCACGACACATAGAAATCCATGCAAGGAAAATATTCATGTGTGTATTTCTTTCTGGATCGGTAGTCAGGTCAGGTCTGCCCAGCCGATAGAAGCTGCTCAATCAAGTGATGCGCCGTCATTTTTTGTGAAAGGTGTGCCTTAGAAGATTATGATGAATAATTTAAAGTGATTGGTCTGCACGCTTATGCAATACCACTCTGCATATTGACAGATATTGCATAGAAATGATTATGAATCGCAGGTCTCAGATGAGATTAATTTGTTAACAAAATGAGTAAATACAGTGGAACCCGCCAGGGGCGTCACTAAGCTTGAAGAAAAGGGGGGTTCCTGCATACTTGCCAACCTTGAGACCTCCGATACCGGGAGGTGGGGGACGCGGTCTGGGTGGGGTGGGGGCGTGGTTAAGGGCGTGGTTAATAGGGGAGTATATTTACAGCTAGAATTCACCAACTCAAGTATTTCATATATATATATATATATATATATATATATATATATATATATATATATATATATATATATATATATGAAATACTTGACTTTCAGTGAATTCTAGCTATATATATATATATATATATATATATATATATATATATATATATATATATATATATATATATATATATATATATATATATATATTTTATTATACATATAAATAAAATAAATACTTGAATTTCAGTGTTCCGGGTGATATCCAGTAGATGGCAGTATTGTCCTGTTTAACTTCTCCTCCGTTCATGACTCGGCCACCGTGTTCAATGGAGAAGTCTGTTATACAAAATGTACAGGCAACATACATACCCCTTCCCTTTCGAACTGTCCTGGATGAACTGAAATTCTTGTTTCCATTCGTTTTGGAACTTGCAAGCGTATTTCTTTATCTTGCTCGTCGACGGCGTCGCCATGTCTGTAACTTCCTTGTTCTTCTGCTTCGTCTCCTTGTTGTGTGCGCAGTTGTGCACTCTACTCTCTAAAAGCCGTAGATGTTATGATGTCATTGGGCAGGCAAGCTGTTTATATTGTGGGAAAGCGGACGTGAGAACAGGCTGTCCCCACTCAGGTCCGCATTGAGCTGGAGGGGGCGTGGCCTCCAGCTCCGGCTGAATACCGGGAGTTTGTCGGGAGAAAATCTCTGCCGGGAGGTTATCGGGAGAGGCGCTGAATACCGGGAGTCTCCCGCTAAAAACGGGAGGGTTGGCAAGTATGGGTTCCTGTGATGCTTGCGAATTACACAACAAACACTGAATACATCTAAATGGTTAAAAGTGTAAGTGTAAGAAAGCTTTAGTCATCTTTAGTAAGCATGAGAGGTCCTAAACACATAAAGAGTGTTGTTGCATAGACAAGCTAGCAGGCAACTTGCAAACAGAGAAAGGTTGCACAGATGACAGCAGTGTATACAAACTTAAACAGCACTATAGAGGTGACCTAAAAACAGAGGAGGTTCTGGTGGAAAGAAACTTTCTTGCCTGGAAAAAAGGGTCTGGATGTCCACACAAAGATTTGTTGTCTGTGCACAGAATTGATTGATTCAGAATTTTTGCACTTACAACTTCTTGTTACTGTATTCTGTAATTACACCAGTGGTTCTTAAAGGCCTACTGAAATGTTTTTTTTTTTATTTAAGCGGGGATAGCAGATCCATTCTATGTGTCATACTTGATCATTTCGCGATATTGCCATATTTTTGCTGAAAGGATTTAGTAGAGAACAACGACGATAAAGATCGCAACTTTTGGTAGCTGATAAAAAAAAGCCTTGCCTATACCGGAAGTAGCGTGACGTCACCGGAGGAAGGACTCCTCACATTTCCCCATTGTTTACAATGCAGCGAGAGAGATTCGGACCGAGAAAGCGACGATTACCCCATTAATTTGAGCGAGGATGAAAGATTCGTGGATGAGGAAAGTGAGAGTGAAGGACTAGTGTGCAGTGCAGGACGTATATTTTTTCGCTCTGACCGTAACTTAGGTACAAGATGTTCATTGGATTCCACTTTTTCTCCTTTTTCTATTGTGGATCACGGATTTGTAATTTAAACCACCTCGGATACTATATCCTCTTGAAAATGAGAGTCGAGAACGCGAAATGAACATTCACAGTGACTTTTATCTCCACGACAATACATCGGCGAAGCTCTTTAGCTACTGAGTTAACGTGATAGCATCGGGCTCAAATGCAGATAAAAACTATATAAATAAATCCCTGACTGGAAGGATAGACAGAAGATCAACAATACTATTAAACAATGGACATGTAAATACACGGTTAATGCTTTCCAGCTTGGCGAAGCTTAACAATGGTGTTGCTAACGACGCCATTGAAGCTAACTTAGCAACGGGACCTCACAGAGCTATGATAAAAACATTAGCGCTCCACCTACGCCAGCCAGCCCTCATCTGCTCATCAACACCCGTGCTCACCTGCGTTCCAGCGATCGACGGAAGGACGAAGGACTTCACCTGATCATCGATGCGGTCGGCGGCTAGCGTCTGATAGCGCGTCTGCTATCCAAGTCAAAGTCCTCCTGGTTGTGTTGCTGCAGCCAGCCGCTAATACACCGATCCCACCTACAACTTTCTTCTTTGCAGTCTTCATTGTTCATTAAACAAATTGCAAAAGATTCACCAACACAGATGTCCAGAATACTGTGGAATTTTGAGATGAAAACAGAGCTTTTTTGTATTGGATTCAATGGGGTACCAATACTTCCGTTTCAACGATTGACATCACACGCATACGTCATCATACATAGACGTTTTCAACCGGAAGTTTAGCGGGAAATTTAAAATTGCACTTTATAAGTTAACCCAGCCGTATTGGCATGTGTTGCAATGTTAAGATTTCATCATTGATATATAAACTATCAGACTGCGTGGTCGGTAGTAGTGGGTTTCAGTAGGCCTTTAACCTTGTTGGAGGTACCGAACCCCACCAGTTTCATATGCGCATTCACCGAACCCTTCTTTAGTGACAAATAAAATGTTTTTTTTTCAAATTCAAGACAAAGTTATATGTTTTTGGTAACACTTTAGTATGGGGAACATATTTTAAGTAACAAAGACTTAATTTAGAGTTATTTGGTTAGGGTTAGGGCCAGGGTTAGAGGGTTAGGGTTATAATAAGGCCATGCAGAATAAGGCATTAATAAGTACTTAATAATGACTAGTTAAGAGCCAATATGTTACTAATTTGCTTGTTAATAAGCAACTAATTAATGGTGAATATGTTCCCCATACTAAAGTGTTACCATGTTTTTTTACTGGTGCACAAAATGAACCGTGCATGAACATCACCTTGTTCAAACAACAAAACCAACACAGTGCATAAACTCACAACAAATTACACACCTGCAAATCATTGTGACTTCTGCTGTTGCCGTATCCGTAATACGCCGTTTTATTTACACGATGAGTCGGTGTGTCTTGACCTCCGCCAAACCCCTGAGCCCGACTCACCGAACCCCTAGGGTTCGATCGAACCCAGGTTAAGAACCACTGAATTACACAGAAAATACTGAAGAAATGGTTAAAAAGCAGTATTGTTAATCTCCTGTTATTACTGTAATGGTCATTTAAGGCAGGTGTCAAATTCAAGGCCACACCTTGCCTGTAGGGATGAGTGATATGGACTATCACAATCACCTGCCATTTATGGTGAAAAGGATAAAAGTGAAGATAAAAAAACACCCATAGAACTCCACCTTGTTAACTACGAGTCTATCAGAGCACCAAAACACAACTCTAAAATAACACTAAGGCTATTTAAGTTGAAGTAGCCCACCTATACTGTAGTAGTGTGATTTGCTTATCATACGGTATGGAAGTTACTTTTCTGTCAGACATATTCTATAAATTATTATTATGAGTGTTATATTACAAATCAATCAGATAGTGTTATGATGCGACTTCATCGTGAACTCTCCCGCGCATTATGTACAAAATACAACCCAACTCGAAGCGCCATCTGCAGACTAACCATTGGGACGTCTACCAAACAGTAAGAAGGCCGAGGCTAATATTTCGAAATAACTCATACTGTACTGAATTACTGTTACTATTAAAGATGGAAGAGCAGGAGCAAGGTCGATTACATCATGTCCACAAATATCTACTTGAAAACAAACTACTTTTGGAGTACACCACGATGCCGCCATTTCACCAGCCAATACAATAAGCAAAATACCTGAACAGCGCACCTTAATGATGTTCTCGCCACACTGTTCAGATATTAATTTCACAACTTTACAACCCAAAAGAGTACTGTCCGGTTCAAACACTGATGACACCTATTAAACAAGACAAGAAGCAAAGAATTAAACAGAGACAGAATTCAATTTGGCTCAATTTGAGGAGAGACGCCGGGACACTGTACTCTTGTACAGTCTCCAGCACGCTCTGCCAAAAGATTGTACGCCTCCTTCTTTTATTTGGACCTTCCCTGACCACATGGCCACAGCTGTTTCTAAAGGACGAGGGTCGTGAATAGTTCACAGAAAAGGTCGTAAACAGTTCACAGAAAAGGTCGGTTCAAAAAAGAGGTCGTAAAAGAGTTCAAAAAGAGGTTCTTAAAACAGTGGAAAAAGGACGTTCAAAAAAGCGGTGTCTGGAACTTGGGCAGATACTGACTTCTCTCCGCTTTGTAGTCCTTGGGTTAAAACTATCTTTCTGTTGATTACAATACATGAAAGAAAACAAACACCTTCATGTTGCTTCCCCCCCTACATAGTGGAGTTTTACAAGCCTTCTTCTTGGTAGGTTTCAAAGACAGCTTTTGGTTTTCTCGCTGGGAACTCATTTCAACACAAAGTTTTTGTGATAACTTAGATACAATTATTCTAACAAGTACATTTGTCATTTTTTGAGCTAACACACAAAGAAAGACAGCCATGCGAGTTAGTTTATAACACAGGTTGCTATATGGCCAAGAAGACGCCGATTATTATGCACACTCAGTGTAGTTCTGCACAATATAGAATAAAACTAGTTTATGTCTTCATATGACCATAAACTTGCAGACTTATTTTCATGCACTATACGCTGGTGTTTAGTGTTTTCTTTTTGTTATTTTTTTTTAGCAAACTATAGATATGTGATATTTTGTTGTCATAATTGTCTAAATAAATGGTAGACCTTTTATGATAAAATGTACATATTACATTTGACTGATGGAACAGAAAATAGTTACAATGTTATTGAACATAATATTAAAAATATGATTTCTCTAAGTTATGCACTCCAAATTGCCAACAATTAATGTATGCAATAGCAGTTTGATACATTCTTAATATTAAGGTTTGAGCGTCAAATAGTAATGTTCCATTTCCATTATTTCCTGTTAATCCTACCCCTTCTACATGCATTCCTTTCTATACTGTACCTCCTTAAACACCACCTAGGCCATCCTTTATTGACCTCGTCACAATTGACATACGTGAAAACCTAATTTTTTTTTTTACCATTTTGTATTGCTATCCAACATCTAGTCTTTAATTAGATTAATCACAGGGTTGCTGTAGATTCATTTTGATGAATCTTGATTATTAAATGCAATTTATTTGTAATCTAAAGTATATTAAAGTCCCCACATCTGCGGTCCCCTTCAAGGTTTCTCATTGTAGCCCATTGTGTTGAGTTTTTCCTAAAGATGTCCGATAATGGCTTTTTTGCCGATATTCCGATATTGTCCAACTCTTAATTACCGATTCCGATATCAACCGATACCGATATATACAGTCGTGGAATTAACACATTATTATGCCTAATTTTGTTGTGATGCCCCGCTGGATGCATTAAACAATGTAACAAGGTTTTCCAAAATAAATCAACTCAAGTTATGGAAAAAAATGCCAACATGGCACTGCCATATTTATTATTGAAGTCACAAAGTGCTTTTTTTTTTTAACATGCCTCAAAACAGCAGCTTGGAATTTGGGACATGCTCTCCCTGAGAGAGCATGAGGAGGTTGAGGTGGGCGGGGTTGGGGGGCGCAGGGGCGATAGCGGGGGGTGTATATTGTAGCGTCCCGGAAGAGTTAGTGCTGCAAGGGGTTCTGGGTATTTGTTCTGTTGTGTTTATATTGTGTTACGGTGCAGATGTTCTTCCGAAATGTGTTTGTCATTCTTGTTTGGTGTGGGTTCACAGTGTGGCGCATATTTGTAACAGTGTTAAAGTTGTTTATACGGCCGCCCTCAGTGTGACCTGTATGGCTGTTGACCAAATATGCCAAGCATTCACTTGTGTGTGTGAAAGGCCGCAGATATTGTGTGATTGGGCCGGCACGCATAGGCAGTGCCTTTAAGGCACACCCCCAATATTGTTTTCTGGGTGGAAATCGGGAGAATGGTTGCCCCGGGAGATTTTCAGGAGGGGCACTGAAATTCGGGAGTCTCCCGGGAAAATCGGGAGGGTTGGCAAGTATGACTGGGAGACGCAACTGCTCTTTATTTCTCCCTACGTCCGTGTACCACTCCGTACAGCGGCGTTTTAAAAAGTCATAAATTTAACTTTTTGAAACAGATATCGATAATTTCCGATATTACATTTTAAAGCATTTATCGGCCGATAAAATCGGCAGTCCGATATTGGACATTTATAGTTTTTCCTTGATCCCACATCAGGGCAAGGAAAAACTCAACCCAATGGGGTACAATGAGAAACCTTGAAAGGGAACCGCAGACGTGGGGACTTTAATATACTTTAGATTACAAATAAATTACATTTAATAATCAAGATTTTATTGTCCTGTCCAGCTTCTCAGGCAAATCATATAGTTGATGTAGATGCCTGTATCGGCTGTTCAGATTTACTTTACAAAAGAGTGTGGGATACTTCTCTTGTTGCCTTATTTGTATTTGACTTTATTAAATGTATTTATATTATCATTTGGTGCAGCCGGGCCGGAGCAGGAGGGGATAGAAAGAGAGAAAAAAGGAAGACAGAGGGGGAAATTGTGGGGACAAGAGGGGGATAAGACAGAGAGACAAAAACAACAACAGCAAACACAACAACAACAACAACAATAGAGCAACATCAGCAAATATGATAAGTACAAATATGATGGTAAAGGTGATAGCAAATAAGCAGTTAGCGAAATAAATAATACAGAAATGACAATGAGCATTATTACACTACAAATGAGGCAATACAAATACCAATAGAAATAGCACTATTGATAATGAATAATACCAATAATTTATCTCTATTATCAACAATACAGTTGTTCAAATGCAACAATACATATACCAGGGGTCACCAACCTTTTAGAAACCAAGAGCTACTTCTTGGGTACTGATTAATGCGAAGGGCTACCAGTTTGATACACACTTAAATAAATTGCCAGAAATAGCCAATTTGCTCAATTTACCTTTAACTCTATGTTATTATTAATAATTAATGATATTTACACTTAATTGAACGGTTTAAAAGAGGAGAAAACAAGAAAAAAATGACAATTACATTTTGAAACATAGTTTATCTTCAATTTCGACTCTTTAAAATTCAAAATTCAACCGAAAAAAAGAAGAGAAAAACTAGCTAATTCGAATCTTTTTGAAAAAAATAAAAAAAATTTTTTATGGAACATCATTAGTAATTTTTCCTGATTAAGATTCATTTTAGAATTTTGATGACATGTTTTAAATAGGTTAAAATCCAATCTACACTTTGTTAGAATATATAACAAATTAGACCAAGCTATATTTCTAACAAAGACAAATCATTACTTCTTCTAGATTTTCCAGAACAAAAATTTTAAAAGAAATTCAAAAGACTTTGAAATAAGATTTAAATTTGATTCTACAGATTTTCTAGATTTGCCAGAATATTTTTTTTTCAATTTTAATCATACTAAGTTTGAAGAAATATTTCACAAATATTCTTTGTCGAAAAAACAGAAGCTAAAATCAAGAATTTAATTAAAATGTATTTACTATTCTTTACAATAAAAAAAAATATATACTTGAACATTGATTTAAATTGTCAGGAAAGAAGAGGAAGGAATTGAAAAGGTAAAAAGGTATATGTGTTTAAAAATCCTAAAAATCATTTTTAAGGTTGTATTTTTTCTCTAAAATTGTCTTTCTGAAAGTTATAAGAAGCAAAGTAAAAAAATTAATGAATTTATTTAAACAAGTGAAGACCAAGTCTTTAAAATATTTTCTATTTGAGTTTTGTCTCTCTTAGAATTAAAAATGTCGGGCAAAGCGAGACCAGCTTGCTAGTAAATAAATACAATTTAAAAAATAGAGGCAGCTCACTGGTAAGTGCTGCTATTTGGGCTATTTTTAGAACAGGCCAGCGGGCTACTCATCTGGTCCTTACGGGCTACCTGGTGCCCGCGGACACCGCGTTGGTGACCCCTGACATATACTGTATGTAATGATAACTAGAGATACAAAAGAAAGCAGAAAAATGGAGGGGAAGAAAGAGAAGCAACCTATATTAACCTTGTGGATTGTTATAGTAACAATAGGTTAAGCTTTGCCAGTGAGCCATGTGTTATTTAGTTTACCCTAGGGTAACAACATTAATTTATGTTTTGATGTGAGCCCTTTGAGACACTTGTGATTTAGGGCTATATAAATATACTTTGATTGATTGATACTGATGCTGTTTGACTTCGGATGAGCCAAGTGTGTCAAGAAAGAGGAGACTATATACACAGTATGCCCTTAACGTGTTAAGGAGCAGCATCTACAAGCAGTGATGTAAGAGGTAGAGTAAGATGCAACAGAGAGGATTAGGCTATAATCCTTCCTAATAGCCTGGCCATATGCAGCCAGTTGGCAACCAACACAACTTAGCCCCTCACTCAAGTTAATTACTGGTGCTGCATTCATACTTGTCATGCTGGGTCAGATAAAGAAAAGTCTGGTGTGTGTGCTAACAATCATTCAAACCCTGGCGAGGACCAACAGAGCGGACACTTGAGCTCCAATGTGAATTATACACAGACCACTTACATTTACAGTAAGCAAGGACAAATGCAGGAGGAGGAAATGCATCTGAGACCTTGTCTCTTTACTCAGCTCTCTCTATGTGGAACAAATGTTTTGATATCTGACAGGGGCATTTATTTGAGTTCTTGTGAGAATTCTTCCCCGGTGTGCTCAGCTACTTTTACCACGGCGCTCACGCGGCCCCCTCACCCCTTTTTTTCTTCTTCTAATTCAGTGCTGGTCTCCAACAGTAAGTCTCCTCTGCATACTCGTCAAAACTTCCCATTTTTAACAGGAAATCCAGTTTTCGTCCTTTTTTCTTGGCGTCTTCTCTGTCCCATTTTGTTTGTTTACGCTAATGCAGCGAGTTGCTCGACAGGCCTCTGTCTGGAACATTCAGAAAATGGGCTCATCAAAGCAGCACTTGTCCAGCTGTTTAGTGAAGTAAACTACTCATGTTCATGCTTGCCAAGCCTCCCGATTTTTCCGGGAGACTCCCGAATTTCAGTGCCCCTCCCGAAAATCTCCCGGGGCAACCATTCTCCCGAATTTCTCCCGATTTTCACCCCGACAACAGTATTAAGGGTGTGCCGTGATGGCACTGCCTTTAGCGTCCTCTGCAACTTGTCGTCGCGTCCGCTTTTTCTCCATACAAACAGCGTGTCACGTGTTGTATGCGGCATCTGCAGACACGCGTAAGTGACTGCAAGACATACTTGATCAACAGCCATACAGGTCACACTGAGGGCGGCCGTACAAACAACTTTAACACTGTTACAAATATGCGCCACACTGTGAACCCACACCAAACAAGAATGACAAACACATTTCGGGAGAACATCCGCACCGTAACACAACATAAACACAACGGAACAAATACACAGAATCCCTTGCAGCCCGAACTCTTCCGGGCTACAATATACACCCCCGCTACCACCAAACCACGCCCCCCCACATCTCACCCCCCCCAATCTCCCGAATTCGGAGGTCTCAAGGTTGGCAAGTATGGTCATGTTTAGCTAACTTTTATTGCAAATGAATATCGGCTCCAAATATCAGTTATCGGCCTCCTTAACTACTAATAATCGGTATCGTATCGGCCCTGAAAAATAAAATATCGGTCGATCTTTAGAATGCATATGCGGTACTTAGGAAGTAATGACTGTTCTAAGGGACAGGGTAAATAGATTTTCACATGCATTTCTCCTTTGTTAAGCATTCAGACATACCGTAATTTCCGGACTATAAGCCGCACCTGACTATAAGCCGCACCAGCTAAATTGAAGGGAAAATACAGATTGCTCCATATATAAGCCGCACCCGACTATAAGCCGCAGGGTTTTGATGTGTAATTACCGTAGTATATAGGGGTTCCTGCTACCACGGAGGGGATTGTCGGGACAGAGATGACTGTTTGGGAACGCAAAGCGTCCCATTTATTAACTATAAATCTTTCAATCATTCAATCAAACTTTCACATTTTTGACATGGCGAACAGCATTTGTGCGGAGTACAAATAATACAACGGTGCAAAGTAATACAAAGTGCTCGCATGTACGTTATCAAAATAACCAGCCTACCGGTATATGAAAAGTCAGTCTTTAATCATTGTGTCATCGTCTTCCTCCTGCGTACTAAAACCACCGAAATCCTCTTCGTCGGTGTCGGAGAATAACAGGCCGTAAATAAGCCGCACCGTTGTATAAGCCGCAGGGACCAGAACGAGGGGAAAAAGTAGCGGCTTATAGTCCGGAAATTACGGTATTTGAACACATCTGTAAATAAGTCATCTACTTGTGCACATCAATCCTGCCTTAAAATCAAGAACATTCCAAGAGAGCTAAGGCCACAAGTCATTGCTTGATCAGTCCTAATTCTAAACCACTGCAGGGTTATATTTGACAGATTTGCTCTGTTTGCTTGAAGTCCTGCCATGCAGTAAATATTCACATGTACCCGATCCACACACAGTCTAATACTAGTTTACTCAGTGGACAGAGAATTGGTTTTACAAGGCATATGTCCCTCTGCCAAGAGTCCAAATTTGCTGCCCTGAATGCTGCAGACACATTGTGCCTGGCTAGTTTGTCCTGCCCTGATTCAAATTTATAGGTAGACTAAGTGAGATGATGGGTCAGTCAGTCATTATCTGAGTCTGTCACCATTTAGTTTGTCAGGTTATGGCTTTGACCTGACCCTGAAGTGGACATGACCGGCTGAATAGCTGGTTTCTGCATAGACCAGCGTCACAGTTCACATACTGTAAAACATGACGTAAAAAATCTTCCTTAGCCTCGAGAACTCATGTTTACTCTAGCGAAACGTACTATAACCATTGTAGTTTGCAATGGTGCAAAACATTAGTGCATGAGATTGATATGTGTGTGATTTGTTCAGTTACCCAATTGATACATCCATCCATTCATCTTCAATTGCTTATCCGGAATCAGGTCGCGGGGACACCAGCTCCAGCAGAGACCCCCAGACTTCCCTCTCCAGAGCAACATTAGCAACTTCTTCCTGGGGAATCCCGAATCGTTCCCAGGCCAGAGAGGAGATGTAATCCCCCCCATCCGGTCCTTGGCCTGCCGCGGGGTCTCCTCCCAGTGGGACGTGCAACGAGGACCTCCCTAGGGAGACGCTCGTGAGGCATCCGCACGAGATGCCCGAACCACCTAAGCTGGTTCCTTTCCAAGCGAAGGAGCAGCGGCTCTACTCCGAGTCTCTCTCGGGTGACTGAACTTCTCACCCTATCTCTAAAGGAGATGCCAGCCACCGTTCTGAGGAGACTCATTTCGTCCGCTTGTATCCGCGATCTTATTGTTTCGGTCATGACCCACACTTCATGACCATAGGTGAGAGTAGGAATGTAGATAGCTCGGTAGACCGAGAGCTTTGCCTTCTGGCTCTGCTCTTGATTGATTGGGTAAAAATAAGATGCAAACTATTAGAGAGAGTTTTCTCCCTCAGTATGGTGCTGAACTTATTATTTCTGTGACAGTGTCAGCCAAAACATTATTAATTTATAATCGTTTGTATGCCATGTGCCCATATCTACACTCAGAACTCAGACAAGATTTTCTCAATGAGTTTTAAAGAAAGTCTGTCCATACATTTTCTACACAGCCGATCTAAGCTGGTGCCTATACCAGCTAACTTCGGACGAAAGGCGGTTACACCCTGGACTGGTCGCTAGCCAATCACACGACACATATAAGTAAAATACATTTACTCTCGGATTCACACGTGGACAATTTAGTCCCTGATTACACACATGGGAAAACATGCAAGAGAAGGGCAGATTCAAACCCTCACTCAAAATGTTAGCCAGTTTGAAAAAGTGAACTTTTTTTCAAATGCTGTTGCCATGGAAACCATCCTGTTTATCAGCTTCCTGAGTGTAGGTGAAGCTCAGTCAGGTGTCATGTAGCCTGATCCCACAAGTCCTTTAATGACACACGCAAGGATGATGCTGCCCAAGTCTGCACAAACACATATTTTGTGCTTCTGGAAAAAGCCCATGAACCTCTGATGTTTTGCATTATCTACCAGAAGAGCATTAGGTGGGAAGTTTTACATTTTAAATACCCTAACCAAATTTTCCCCTCAGGAGGAGGTATTTGTTAATCCTCTGTTCTACTTCACTAGCTTAACTGAGTACAAGGTTAGCCCTATGTGTTCTTGTATTCGACACTTTACAAACATTTACCCCGTTTACAACCCTAACCCGCACACCGTTCAGAAAATATGAATGCTTGAGCTGTTTCGGAAGTTCTCTTTGAAGTTTTAGCACTGGTCATTCTGCAGGTTTTTCTATTGTGTTTGTCTGTTCTTGTGCGGCGAGTTAAATGGCTTGACGGGTTTATGAGCTGTGTTGGTGTTCTTGTTATCTGTTTAAAGAGATGCTAGATGTTCTCACTCAAATTGAACATTGTTTCAGGCTGCTGAGGTGGAGAGGCAGCTAACCATTCAGGTCCATTCATTACGGGATGACTTCAGGGAGAAGAATACGTCTGCCAGCCAGCACATGACACGACTAGAAATACTACAAGCTGAAGTAAGCAATTATCAACAATATTTATTTCTCTCTTTACCTACTCTCTGTCCCGCTACTCTGTCTGTCTGTCTCAACCGGCCCAGACAGACGGCCACCCCGCTGAGCCTGGTTTCTGTTTCAAGTTTCTTGCCATAAGGGAATTTTCCCTTTCCTCCGTCGCCAAGTGCTTGCTTTTGTTCTCATTAATGTAAGAGTAGCAAAGTCCTGGACCTGCTCTGTGTGATGTGTTTATGGATCACTTCTGGTGCGAATTGGTGCTAAATAAGCAAAATTGACATGATTTGACTAACCCTAAACCCCTAAAGTCTGAAATATGCTCTCACATCACAAAGCTTGTGTCCCCTCTGATGGCGTCTTTACAGCTCTTTCACGGGGCTGATGACAACCACAACTCTCGTTGACTAACTATTAGCTTCCTGTGTGTACATGTAGACCAGTGGTTCTTAACCTTGTTGGAGGAACCGAACCCCACCAGTTTCATATGCGCATTCACCGAACCCTTCTTTTTTCAAATTTAAGACAAAGTTATATGTTTTTGGTATCACTTTAGTATGGGGAACATATTCTAAGTAACAAAGACTTCATTTAGAGTTATTTGGTTAGGGTTAGAGGGTTAGGGCCAGGGTTAGAGGGTTAGGGTTATAATAAGGCCATGCCGAATAAGGCATTAATAAGTACTTAATAATGACTAGTTAAGAGCCAATATGTTACTAATTTGCATGTTAATAAGCAACTAATTAATGGTGAATATGTTCCCCATACTAAAATGTTACCATGTTTTTTTTACTGGTGCACAAAATGAACCGTGCATGAACATCCCCTTGTTCAAACAACAAAATCAACACAGTGCATAAACTCACATTAAATTACACACCTGCAAATCAGTGTGACTTCTGCTGTTGCCGTATCCGTAATACGCCGATAGGGAGAAGTTTTTATTTACACGATGAGTCGGGTGTGTTTTGACCTCTACCGAACCCCTGAGCCCGACTCACCGAACCCCTAGGGTTCGATCGAACCCACGTTAAGAACCACTGATGTAGACGTCGTAAACATTGCCGACTGGAGCACATCCACATTATTGTTGGAGCTGGAACAAATGTTGAAATGGCGGTCACTTTTATTGTATATTGCTCCGAAACCGGAGGAGAGGACGTTGGTGAAGGTGGGCTGTGCGACCCCTGAATGAGTCGAGCCAGAGGACATGTGGAAAACCTGGAGATGATGTACTACAAAAAGTTAAATTAGCTAGAATTTTTTGGAGGTGCACATCAAGGTCCGCCAGAGGCTTCGGAGTGGGAGGAGCCTGCCTAGAGCATATTTCAGCCTTAATTCTAAACGTAGCCCTACCCTAGCCCTAAACCTAACTGTACCTCAACGCTACATCTAACCCCAACAGTAAATGAACCCAAACCCTCTAATTGCAAAACCGCTGAACCTAACCCATACACCTATCCCCCCCAAACCCTAATTCTATCGCCCTTAACCCAAATCCTAACGCCTAACCAACCAAACCCTAACCCCTTAACCCTGCTAAACCTAGCCCTAACTGCCAACGCTAGCCCGAAACCAACTCTAACCCTATCCTAGCAATTACCAGTCTTCTCATCATGTGTTCTCTCTCTGTAATCTGCTCCTCACTCTTGATTGGAGCAGCAAGGACTAGAAGTGAGTGATTAGCGAATGCCGTCATTTGGTCATAAACGCATGCTGCATGTAGCTTCTATTGTAGAAACAAGGATTGTACCAAAGGTTACATTTGAACTGGATCTTTTGCAATGTCTTGCAAGGCTGTGATCTACAAATCAAAAACCCCAAAGTTAAATCAATTCAATACTCGCATGAATAATTTGTTTTGGCAATCCCTGTTTCCAAAGGTCATGCATCAAAAAAGGAACATGAGATGTGTTGTGACATCAGCCACGTGCTCATGTTTGCTGTTATTTGTTGATACTGGTACAGTTAAACACTTACTCTCTCCCTTTTTTCTGTAATGTGACAGCTGGGAAGGAAAACACCCACGGCCTCTACTTGTTCAGTTTTTCTAAATTTAACGAATGCACTGCAACGTCTGGGGAATCCTACTGTTTATATCCTCTATTTTTATATGATGACAACTGGCTTTGCCCTGTTTTTGATAAATAGCCTGCGGTGGCCTTAAACATCCAGAACGTGGCATGCATGCTCATGTGTTTTGCAACAGCAACTGATTCTTGTGTGAAGCGGCAGCTCTGTCGAGTAGGTTCAGATGTGGGTCGAAACCAGAAGGGATAACATGACACCGTACAATAGTTCATTTAATGTTGAACTCTGCACAGACCAAAACAATACAAGTCCCGCTGTGGAGACTATGTTGAGGTGAAGGTCGTTACTTGCTGAGCAAGCTGATATAAAGGTTTGTGTAGGCACTATCCTATCACCAAGACATTCCTAAGATGAGGGTGGCTACAACCGCCTACGCCTGTGCTAGGCAACAAGCATTCGTAAGGCCAGTGGGAGTGCTTTTAATCTCGTGTAAGAGCTCGCCTCAGAGACGGGACAACACAATCTTTAGCCTTTAATCAATTCAGTGGCTGCCCATTTGTCTGCTTTCCGCTAGAAAACCGAGACAATCCTCAGCTTGTCGCCGTAATCCTTTTTAATGGGGTGTCATATCTAAATACCTACACTGAACGTTTTAGATTAAAATGCTGTCGGAGAGGAAGATGGAGCTGGAACGGCGGATGCAGGTCGTGCTGGAGGAGAAGGAAGTGCTTAGGAATACCGTAGAAGACCTCAGAGAGAAGACGCTGGTGTTGGAGAGGCAGTGTCACGAGAAAGACCAACAGGTACTAAGATGGGAAACAAGGTATTTGTGGGAGCTCCGAAATCGAACGCCAGACCAAATCGTAGCAGACTTTTACAAATACAAACCCTGTTTCCATATGAGTTGGGAAATTGTGTTAGATTAAAATATAAACGGAATACAATGATTTGCAAATCATTTTCAACCCATATTCAGTTGAATATGCTACAAAGACAACATATTTGATGTTCAAACTGATCAACATTTTTTTTTTTTGCAAATAATCATTAACTTTAGAATTTGATGCCAGCAACACGTGACAAAGAAGTTGGGAAAGGTGGCAATAATTACTGATAAAGTTGCTCATCAAACACTTATTTGGAACATCCCACAGGTGTGCAGGCTAATTGGGAACAGGTGGGTGCCATGATTGGGTATAAAAACAGCTTCCCAAAAAATGCTGTCTTTCACAAGAAATGATGGGGCGAGGTACACCCCTTTGTCCACAACTGCGTGAGCAAATAGTCAAACAGTTTAAGAACAACGTTTCTCAAAGTGCAATTGCAAGAAATTTAGGGATTTCAACATCTACGGTCCATAATATCATCAAAAGGTTCAGAGAATCTGGAGAAATCACTCCACGTAAGCGGCATGGCCTGGAAACCAACATTGAATGACCGTGACCTTCGATCCCTCAGACGGCACTGTATCAAAAACCGACACCAATCTCTAAAGGATATCACCACATGGGCTCAGGAACACTTCAGAAAACCACTGTCACTAAATACAGTTTGTCGCTACATCTGTAAGTGCAAGTTAAAGCTCTACTATGCAAAGCGAAAGCCATTTATCAACAACACCCAGAAACGCCGCCGGCTTCTCTGGGCCTGAGATCATCTAAGATGGACTCATACAAAGTGGAAAAGTGTTCTGTGGTCTGACGAGTCCACATTTCAAATAGTTTTTGGAAATATTCGACATCGTGTCATCCGGACCAAAGGGGAAGCGAACCATCCAGACTGTTATCGACGCAAAGTTCAAAAGCCAGCATCTGTGATGGTATGGGGGTGTATTAGTGCCCAAGGCATGGGTAACTTACACATCTGTGAAGGCACCATTAATGCTGAAAGGTACATACAGGTTTTGGAACAACATATGCTGCCATCTAAGCGCCGTCTTTTTCATGGACGCCCCTGCTTATTTCAGCAAGACAATGCCAAGCCACATTCAGCACGTGTTACAACAGCGTGGCTTCGTAAAAAAAGAGTGCGGGTACTTTCCTGGCCCGCCTGTAGTCCAGACCTGTCTCCCATCGAAAATGTGTGGCGCATTATGAAGCGTAAAATACGACAGCGGAGACCCCGGACTGTTGAACGACTGAAGCTCTACATAAAACAAGAATGGGAAAGAATTCCACTTTCAAAGCTTCAACAATGAGTTTCCTCAGTTCCCAATCGTTTATTGAGTGTTGTTAAAAGAAAAGGTGATGTAACACAGTGGTGAACATGCCCTTTCCCAAGTACTTTGGCACGTGTTGCAGCCATGAAATTCTAAGTTAATTATTATTTGCAAAAAAAAAATAAAGTTTATGAGTTTGAACATCAAATATGTTGTCTTTGTAGTGCATTCAACTGAATATGGGTTGAAAAGGATTTGCAAATCATTGTATTCCGTTTATATTTACATCTAACACAATTTCCCAACTCATATGGAAACGGGGTTTGTATATATATTATATTATTTATTATTATTATTGTCTTATTATTGTCTATTGTGAGCGAACTGTGGTGCTGAATTTCCCCCATGGATCAATAAAGTACTTTCTATTCTATTCTATTCTATATAAAATCACTTGTTGTGAAGAAGACCATTCTTTCACACTTTATTTATTTTTTTAAATAAAGTTTTGTTTCTTACCTCTTGCTAGCAGACACTGTACTTGGAGGTGTTAAGCCTGGTTGTGACTCTTCTGCCATGTCCAGTTGCAGCAGAGTCAGGTGGCGCTTCTGGAGGTTCAGTTGTCCCACAGACAGCTGGCAGCTCAACTAGAGGAGCTAACGGAGGAGAACAGCCTGCAAAGCCTCACCCCTCACCGGTCTAGCCTATTGTGTGAGATAGAACAAAGTATGGAACAGGAGGAGCAGGAGCAGGAGCGGGAGCAGGTAAAGACAACAAAAACAACAACAAGCTCGACACCCACTTTCAAATCCCCACATGTTGCTTTTGTCTTCTCCCCTCCAGCTGCGTCTTCAACTATGGCAGGCCTACTGTGAGGTGCGCTCACTGTGCTCCCATCTCCGGGGTAACGACGTCACAGACTCTGCGCTATCCACAGATTCTTCCATGGACGAGTCCTCGGAGACGTCCTCAGCCAAGGACGTACCTACCGGGAGCCTTCATGCCAACCTGCTGGAACTACGCAGGCTGACACAGAACCTGCTTGATGGCAACGAGTCCACGGTAATGCTACTTTTCATTTCTACACTGCAAAAACTGAAATCTAAGTAAGATTAAATATCCCAAATAAGGGTGATATTTGCTTATTTTCTGTCTGATAAGATAATTCTTCTCACTAAGCAGATTTTATGTTAGTGTTTTACTTGTTTTAAGTGTTTTGGTCCTAAATGATCTCAGTAAGATATTACAGCTTGTTGCTGAGATTTGATGACCTATATTGAGTAAAACATGCTTGAAACTAGAATATCAACTGTTGCAAAGCTGTGTCATCAACACTCACAAGTATAAAACTACTTTTTTAAAGTAATACTTTCTTATTTCAAGCATGAAAAAAAAAAATCATGATTTTGACACAATTGTGTCTCATAATTAAAACAGATGACAGCCAAATGGACTTTGCTGTTTTATTTTCAATGAAACGATAGAAAACACGTACTCATATAGTAGTACAGTTGGCACAGTACAGTAAACTGACAGTTAATATTTAAACATTTAACATGTGACATTTCAAACAATTTTGAACAGAAATAGTTCATGCACTTTCAGATAAATTCTTCAAAATTACAATTAAAAAAAATTGGTCCAAGGGCCGGGCTGTATATATACATATATATATATATACATTATATATATATGTATACACTACCGTTCAAAAGTTTGGGGTCACATTGAAATGTCCTTATTTTTGAAGGAAAAGCACTGTACTTTTCAATGAAGATAACTTTAAACTAGTCTTAACTTTAAAGAAATACACTCTATACATTGCTAATGTGGTAAATGACTATTCTAGCTGCAAATGTCTGGTTTTTGGTGCAATATCTACATAGGTGTATAGAGGCCCATTTCCAGCAACTATCACTCCAGTGTTCTAATGGTACAATGTGTTTGCTCATTGGCTCAGAAGGCTAATTGATGATTAGAAAACCCTTGTGCAATCATGCTCACACATCTGAAAACAGTTTAGCTCGTTACAGAAGCTACAAAACTGACCTTCCTTTGAGCAGATTGAGTTTCTGGAGCATCACATTTGTGGGGTCAATTAAACGCTCAAAATGGCCAGAAAAAGAGAACTTTCATCTGAAACTCGACAGTCTATTCTTGTTCTTAGAAATGAAGGCTATTCCACAAAATTGTTTGGGTGACCCCAAACTTTTGAACGGTAGTGTATATATATTCCTTGCGCACTGATTGACTGAAAGAGCACGCGCTTGGCACGATGTCATGTTATCGATGGAAAAATGCATTTTTAGATTTGCCTGAGCGGCTAGGAGACCCCGAGAGTAACAAGCGGTTGCCTTGTTGCCTTCCCATTAAGAACAATAAACTAGTTTTTAGTATAAGTTTGCTGGTTTCAAGAAATGTAATGCCGAGCGCATATCATTATGTCAAGATAATGGCACTAGCATTTACTTCATTTAAGAATATTTTTCAACATATTGAGCAAAAAGGTCTCATGTTTTTATTTTCTACCAAGAAAAGTGCACTTGTTATTAGTGAAAATATACTTATTTTAAGGTATTTTTGGGTTCATTGAGGTTAGCTAATTTTACTTGTTTTGGAAAGTCTTGACAAGCCAAATTTTCTTGTTCTATTGGCAGATAATTTTGCTTAGTTCAAATAAAATACCCCTCATTTTAGTAATTTTTTTTCTTGTTTTTGAACACTAAATTTTTGCAGTGTAGACACTATTTACTACCAATAGAGCACCCTCTTCTACTTAAAGGGGTGATAGTAGGATTTTTTTCTACATTTAAAACACTTTCTTTGTGGTCTACATAACATGTAAAGATGGTTCTTTGGTCAAAATGTTGCCTAGATCAGTGTTTTTCAACCTTTTTTGAGCCAAGGCAAATTTTTTGCATTGGAAAAAATGCGGAGGCACACCACCAGCAGACATCATTAAAAAACAAACTCAGTTGACAGTAAAAAGTCGTCGCAATTGTTGGATATGACTTTAAACCATAACCAAGCATGCATCAATATAGCTCTTGTCTCAAAGTAGGTGTACTGTCACCACCTGTCACATCACGCCCTGACTTATTTGCTGTTTTCCTGTGTGAAATGTTTTAGTTCTTGTCTTGCGCTCCTATTTTGGTGGCTTTTTCTCTTTTTTTGGTATTTTCCTGTAGCAGTTTCATGTCTCCCTTTGAGCGATATCTCCCGCATCTACTTTGTTTTAGCAATCAAGAATATTTCAGTTGTTTTTATCCTTCTTTGTGGGGACATTGTTGATAGTCATGTCATGTTGGATGTACATTGTGGACGCCGTCTTTGCTCCACAGTAAGTCTTTGCCGTCGTCCAGCATTCTTTTTTCGTTTACTTTGTAGCCAGTTCAGTTTTAGTTTCGTTCTGCATAGCCTTCCCTAAGCTTCAATGCCTTTTCTTAGGTGCACTCACCTTTTGTTTATTTTTGGTTTAAGCATTAGATACCTTTTTACCTTCACACTGCCTCCCGCTGTTTCCGACATCTACAAAGCAATTAGCTACCGGTTGCCACCTACTGGTATGGAAAAGTACAACACGGTTACTCTGCCGAGCTCTAGACAGCACCGACACTCAACAACAACACATTTGCAGATTATAATTACTGGTTTTAACCCAAATAGGTGAAATTAGATAATCTCCCACGGCACACCAGACTGTATCTCACAGTGGTTGAAAAAGACCAGGCTAGATTATGTTTAACAGAACGTTTTCAAGCCGTTTTCTGACCGTCTCTCCAGGGTACGCCGTTTTCTGGGCGGTTTTACTTACGTGGCTCCACTTCGACTGCGCTTTCTCCCCGCCATCTTTGTTGTAGTTTATAGTGCTTCCATAGCGAGTCTACTGAAAGATATACGTTTTAAACTGCGCTACTTTGTACTAGAAATGGCAACAATGGAGGATAACTGTGCATGTGTGCTAACTGTATTTCGTTGCTGTGTACTTGTGACATGTGCAATGACAATAACGTTGAAGCTAATCTAATCTAATGTACAAGCCAGTCTGCCCCACAACAAGAGGATAGAGAAATAAATGGAACTTACTGAATACAACGTTGGACTACAATGGCGGACTCACGGTAACTCTTCGGTGAAACTTAACCATACACGGAGCTATCCGGTGACGTCACCAATGAGAAAACCGTCAAAAATTTGACCCATCGCCCGGGAATCATTTTTGGTGATTTAACCCCCAATTCCAACCCTTAATGCGGAGTGCCAAGCAGGGAGGTAATGGGTCCCATTTTTATAGTCTTTGGTATGACTCGGCCGGCGTTTGAACTCACAACCTACCGATTGGTATGATATGTTTTTATTTTCATTGTCAGAGGGCCAAATCATATACTTTCTCATTCAATGGGTTTTTTGGTAACACTTTAGTATGGGGGACATATTCTAATTAATTTAGAGTTATTTGGACACTAGGAGAACATAGAAGGGTTAGGGTTAGGGTTACTAATAAGCAATAATTCTGAGCTTATTGAGGGAAGACTCTTAGTTAATGGCTTACTGGTTGTATAATAAGGCCATGCAGAATAAGGCATTAATAAGTACTTAATAATGACTAAATAAGAGCCAATATGTTACTAATGTGCATGTTAACAAGCAACTAATCAAATGGTGAATATGTTCCCCGTACTAAAGTGTTACCGGTTTTCTTTATTTTCATGACTATTTACATTGTAGATTAGGCTCCAGCACTTCACTGTTCAATGTGGTCTTGTGAAATGTGTCATTGGTGGGAGATTTGAATAGCCTCAATACAAAAATGTTTTTAAAAAAAACAACCAATGATACATAACTTACATAATAGTCTGATTTGTTAAGTGGTTAATTGTAAAAAATGAAACCAAATGGGTGTATTACACCAAGCACCGTCAAGAACACTAAAAAACAAGAACATTGAAGGGGGCGATGAATGGGCGAGAGGGGCCCACACCAATACTCTTTCAGGGGGCCCAGCATTCCTAGCAACGGCCCCCCTTTGCACTACCCAATTCAACGCCTATTCAACAGTTTTATAGTTTTTAAATGTATTTAGCACGTAAACTTTCTTTCCCATAGTCTTTCTTCACTTCATCAACAAACTTTCAGGATTGTCCATTAAATGGATATTTGATGTGCCTTTACATTGAAAGGGCTCTCGGCGCAGTGATGAGGAAGCTTTGGAAGAACAGTTGAGGAAGCTTGGAGAAGAACTAAGAGAAGTCCGAGAACTGTATGAAGTGGAGCAGGACAAGACGCACAACAGTAAAGAGGAGCTGCTACAGCTGCACAATCAGGTACATGTACATTATGTACAGTATGTACGGTATAATCCTGTAAGTGACGTGCTGTCATGTACGCAATTGCATCGTGTAAATGTGTGCAATCATATGTGACACGAACATATTCAGACGTGTACACCAGGGTTGTTCAAACTTTTTATCTGTCTTGTACAGCCACTCAGGCAAATCATTTTGTCGAGACTTTTTTTGAAGGACAGAAAAATTGAAGGTTGTGGAGGCCATTTTGATATTCCTCACTTGTACCGTATTTTTCCGAGTATAAGTCGCACCGGCCGAAAATGTATAATAAAGAAGGAAAAAAACATACAAGTCGCACTGGAGTATAAGGCGCATTTTTTGGGGAAATTTATTTGATAAAACCCAACACCAAGAATAGACATTTGAAAGGCAATTTAAAATAAATAAAGAATAGTGAACAACAGGCTGAATAAGTGTACGTTATATGAGGCATAAATAACCAACTGAGAACGTGCCTGGTATGTTAACGTAACATATTATGGTAAGAGTCATTCAAATAACTATAACATATAGAACATGCTATACGTTTACCAAACAATCTGTCACTCCTAATCGCTAAATCCCATGAAATCTTATACGTCTAGTCTCTTACGTGAATGAGCTAAATAATATTATTTGATATTTTACACTAATGTGTTAATAATTTCTCCTGAGTATAAGTCGCACCCCCGGCCAAACTATGAAAAAAACTGCAACTTATAGTCTGAAAAATACGGTAATTAATATTATTAATCACGCTAAAACCTATCCGATGTAGGTAAAACTGTGACGATCTGTCACTTCACTTCTGGTTGTGGTTCCTTGTTTGGTGTTTGTTTCCTGTCGGCGCTCTTATTTTTGTTCCCCTTCCTGCTTGTCTCCCCGAGCGCTCGTTTCCCCTCACCTGTCACTGATTGGCAGCCTGGCACACCTGGTTGCAGTTGCCAATCAGGCGGCTATTTATGCCTGCCTCGCCTGTTCCTCAGGGCTTGAGGATTGATTATTGTCGCGAGTATAATAAAGGACTCTTACCTGCACATCATTCCCCTGTTTCCTGCATCTTGGGGTCAAAACTACCTCAGCCATGCGAGTGCCTAACAGAGTCAATCCTCGAGCCCTGAGGAACAGGCGAGGCAGGCATAAATAGCTGCCTGATTGGCAACTGCAACCAGGTGTAAAGAATTACCATGAATTGATTAACGTGGACCCCGACTTAAAAGAAGTTGAAAAGCTTATTCGGGTGTTACCATTTAGTGGTCAATTGTATGGAATATGTATTGTACTGTGTAAACCAGACCTGGGCATTCTGCGGCCCGCGGGCCACATCCGGCCCGCGTGAGGCCAATCATAAATTACAAAATACATTTGAAAAAGTATCTATGTCGAGTGTGCAATACAACGGTGATGCTTTTGTTTTGAAAAACGTTATTTGTATTACTTCCGTGTGGACGTATGCTTTTGCGCAATTGTGAGTGAATGTGAACAGCGGCAATCACAAATTACAAAATAAATTTATAAAAACATCTATGTCGTGCGTGCAATACAACTGTGCTGCGTGTCACTCTCCCGACGCACTGCAACGAGGCGGGTTGAGACCATCGCTGGAAACTCGGAGCTTCAGCTGAAGAACAGAACGGCCGACTTTGACTGTTTTTCGCTGGCTTTGGATGAGAGCTGCGATGTACGTGACACCGCCCGGCTGCTCATTTTCTTACGTGGGATAGCTGCAGACTTTCAAATCACGGAGTAGCTGGCAGCCATGCAGTCAATTAAAGAGACAACCACAGGTAGTGACTTGTTCACAGAGGTAAATGCGTGTTTGGACATGTTGAGGACTGAAATGGGACAAGCTGGCAGGTGTGACAACAGATGGTTGTCCAAATCTGACGGGGAAAAATGTTGGACTTTTAAAGAGGATGCAGGATAAAGTGACAGAAATTGACATTTTTGCATTGTATTATACATCAGGAAGTGTTGTGTAAGACAGTGTTAAAAATAAAACCATCAAAAGCAATCTGCTTTTGTATAAAGTTAAGTTATGTTAAATGAAATTATTATTATTATTATTATTTATCTTACGGTATATCAAAAATAATTTGAGCAAAATTTAATTGAAATATTGTCGGTGTGGCCCTCCAGCAGTGCTCGGGTTGCTTATTCGGTCCCCGGTAAAAATTAATTACCCACCCCTGGTGTAAACTGTATATAATGTATTCTCTTCCTTTGCAATCCACCAATAAAAGTTTCAATCAATCAAAGTGTGCCAGGCTGCCAATTAGGGACAGGTGAGGGAAACGAGCGCTCAGGGAGAAAAGCAGGAAGGGGAAGAAAAATAAGAGCGCTGACAGGAAACAAACACCAAACAGGGAACCACAACCAGACGTGAAGTGACAGATCGTCACAAAAACTGTACAAAGACATTTTAAAAAATGGGATCAAAGTCTGACTGACACAAAATGAGGTGACATGAAATTCCTCACAGAATTGGAGAGTTGGCCATTTTGGTTTGGAGGTAGCTTTTTTTGGGAATATTTTGCATTGCCCAGACACTCTTATGTGGGTTTTCTAATATTATTTTGCCCCCTGAACTTTGTTTAAATCACCCTGGTGTACACAATAATACACACGTTTACAGTGACTCAGAGGAAGTGAATAACGTGTCATTCCCCAATTTTGGATGCAGATGACGCTGCTCTCAGTAGAAATGTGTTCCCTCCAAGAGGAGACCGAGCTGTTGAGGACCATGGCTGAGGTCCGAGAGCCCAGCGAGCAGCTCCAGAGTGCAATCAAAGACAGAGATGAGGCCATTGCAAAGTAAGATCATGCAAACTCTGAGTAACATGATACATTATTCATGATTGTAGTCAGTAAATAAACATTGTAACAGCTCAGATGATTAGTCATAAGACTACACACAAAGTAGCAATGAGTCAATCCTGCTTTTACTACTACTACTACTACTACTATGTCGCATTCTTGGAAGAGTCTCTCTTCCAAGAATGTCTCGTATGCCTCTTGAGAGACTCTGCAGCCATTGTTGATTGCTGCACGCCACTTGGATCTTTCACTTGCAAGAGCCTCCCAGTTGTCAACGTTGATGGAGAAATATTTCAGGTCCCTCTTGATTACACCTTTAAAGGCCTACTGAAAGCCACTACTACCGACCACGCAGTCTGATAGTTTATATATCAATGATGAAATCTTAACATTGCAACACATGCCAATACGGCCGGGTTAACTTATAAAGTGCAATTTTAAATTTCCCGCGAAACTTCCGGTTGAAAACGTCCATGTATGATGACGTATGCGCGTGACGTCTATGGTTGAAACGGAAGTATTCGGACACATTGTATCCCAATACAAACAGCTCTGTTTTCATCGCAAAATTCCACAGTATTCTGGACATCTGTGTTGGTGAATCTTTTGCAATTTGTTTAATGAACAATGAAGACTGCAAAGAAGAAAGCTGTAGGTGGGATCGGTGTATTAGCGGCTGGCTGCAGCAACACAACCAGGAGGACTTTGACTTGGATAGCAGACGCGCTATCCGACGCTAGCCGCCGACCGCATCGATGATCGGGTGAAGTCCTTCGTCGCGCGGTCGATCGCTGGAACGCAGGTGAGCACGGGTGTTGATGAGCAGATGAGGGCTGGCGTAGGTGGAGCGCTAATGTTTTTATCATAGCTCTGATGAGGTCCTGTAGCTAAGTTAGCTTCAATGGCGTCGTTAGCAACAGCATTGCTAGGCTTCGACAGGCGGCACAGCATTAACCGTGTGGTTACAGGTCCAGGGTTTGGTTCGGTGTCTCCTGATAGTAGTATTGTTGAACTTCTGACTATCCTTCCAGTCAGGGGCTTATTTCTTTTGTGTCTATCTGCATTTAAGCACGATGCTATCACGTTAGCTCCGTAGCTAAAGTGCTTCACCGATGTATTGTCGTGCAGATAAAAGTCACTGTGAATGTCCATTTCGCGTTCTCGACTCTCATTTTCAAGAGGATATAGTATCCGAGGTGGTTTAAAATACAAATCCGTGATCCACAATAGAAAAAGGAGAAAGTGTGGAATCCAATGAGCCCTTTTACCTAAGTTACGGTCAGAGCAAAAAAAGATACGTCCTGCACTGCACTCTAGTCCTTCACTCTCACGTTCCTCATCCACGAATCTTTCATCCTTGCTCAAATTAATGGGCTAATTGTCGCTTTCTCGGTCCGAATCGCTCTCGCTGCTGGTGTAAACAATGGGGAAATGTGAGGAGCCCTTCAACCTGCGACGTCACGCTACTTCCGGTACAGGCAAGGCTTTTTTTTATCAGCGACCAAAAGTTGCGAACGTTATCGTCGATGTTCTCTACTAAATCCTTTCAGCAAAAATATGGCAATATCGCAAATTGATCAAGTATGACACATAGAATGGATCTGCTATCCCCGTTTAAAAAAAAAAAAATTCATTTCAGTAGGCCTTTAAAACATAGGCGAGGACATCCTTGTTTGCGCGGAGCATTGGCTAGTTGGCCATACAATAAGAGTTTGGGGATACGATGAATGTGACATTGGCGAAGAGTTGTGTACAGATCACTGGAGTTTTCTGTAGTATGAGTGAGTTGGTGACGTGGTCCTTCCAACAAACGGCCAGTATTAACGAAGGCAGCGGAAGTGAAATGCATTGAGGCGATGTTGGTTCCTGCGGTGTATTGTCCATGACTCAGATGCCTATCGTAGGGTACCAAGTACACGTACTTTGAGGAGCAAAGACAAATTCTTGTTGTTCCCCTTTAAGACAAATGTTTATAGAGCAACCATTTTTGATGACCAAGTGTTCAACAAATACATAAAGAAAAATGTACAGTTTAATTCCACCATTTTTTTTTTCTGGGCATCCTATTTATTTCTTTAAAAACAATATATTTATCGATCTTATAAGACATGACCTGAAGTGTTTTGCTCCCGGTAGCCAAGCTGCACTGCAAAAACTGAAATCTAAGTAAGATGAAATATCTCAAATAAGGGTGATCTTTGCTTATTTTCTGTCTGATAAGATAATTATTCTCACTATGCATATTTTATGTTAGTGTTTTACTTGTTTTAAGTGTTTTGGATATTACAGCTTGTTGCTGAGATTTGATGACCTATATTGAGTAAAACATGCTTGAAACTACAATATCAACTGTTGTAAAGCTGTGTCATTAACACTTACAAGAATAAAACTACTTTTTTAAAGTAATAATTTCAATCATGATGCCGATCGCATATCATTATGTCAAGATAATGGCACTAGCATTTACTTAATTTAAGAATATTTTTCAACATATAGAGCAAAAAGGTCACTTTTTTTTCTACAAAGATTATTTAGTTATTAGTGAGAATATACTTATTTTAAGGTATTTTTGGGTTCATTGAGGTTAGCTAATTTTACTTGTTTTGGAAAGTCTTGACAAGCCGAATTTTCTTGTTCTATTGGCAGATCATTTTGATTAGTTCAAATAAAATACCCCTAATTTTGGGTTTTTTTTCTTCTTGTTTTTTAACACTGACTTTTTGCAGTGTGGAACATTTGACTTGCATCAGGGGAGGTTGCTGGTGAATATGATGGGGAAAATACAAAAAATTTCCACTATTCTCAAATGCAAACATTGACAGATATGACTTGAGACCACCAGAGGGCGACAAAGTATGACTGAAGGACTTTGAAAATATTACACCTCTTAAGGCCTAAGCTGTTTGTTTACATGCTTTTTTAAAAAAAATTATTTGCTTTTTGGGCTTATTAGACCCTAATTAGAATAAAAAATAAGATTAATCTTTTTATATGATGTACTTACTCCATAAATACACAAACATGTACTTCATGTGTAGTGACATGCTAATTCTTATTTTTACAGATTTTTTTTTCCAAATTCCATTGTATGTTATACACTTCTGACACCACCAGATGGCAGTATAAGTGTCCACATAAGCGGCCATAAGACCCCAATTCAGTAGTGTACACAATTTTGGAAATAAGAGCTAAAAGGTGCTGTCCACGCATGTGGCCACTAAGCCTTTAGAGCATGGGTGTCAAACTCTGGCCCGCGGGCCAAACTTGGCCCGCCGTGTAATTTAATTTGGCCCTTGAGGCAATATCAAATTAACATTAGAACTGGCCCGCCGGTATTTTACAGCGGCGCATTCAACGCTAATACTCATACTTGCCAACCCTCACGATTTTCCCGGGAGACTCCCGCAGTTCAGTACCCCTCCCGAAAATCTCCCGGGGCAACCATTCTCTTTGCAGCACTAACTCTTCCGGGACGCTACAATATACACGCCCCCATGCACTTTTTCTTGCTACTTCAAGGCTTGAATGTTTGATTCATTCATTATTGTTATTTTATTTTCAAATGTATTATTAGCCTGTGGAAAAAGTTTATTTTGATATTTACCTCAGAAGGCTGCAAATAGAAAAGAGGCATTCAATTTTTATTTAAATTTTATTTGATATGCCATTGATATTTTTTTATTATTATTATTAGGGACCGAGTCCCTTTGGGACAGAGGACCCTATTGTATTTCTAGCGTTTTATTATTATACCGCCGCCTCTTTGAGCTGTAATTTGACCCCCTTAACATGCTTCAAAACTCACCAAATTGGACACACACATCAGGACTGGCGAAAATTGCGATGTAATCAAAAAACCAAACCCCAAAACTAAAAATTGCGCTCCAGCGCCCCCTAGGAAGAAAACACAGACAAAACTGCCTGTAACTCCCATTAGGAATCGCGTAGAGACATGAAACAAAAACCTTTATGTAGGTCTCACTTAGACCTATATTTCATACACCGACAACCCCCAGCAAAAATCCACAGGAAGTTTGCAATTCCCCCTTCAAAACAAAAGTTGTGTAAAAACAGTCACCTTTTTTCAAACATTATCTCCTCTGAGCGCGATTGTCGTGTCGGCACAGGAGAGAGATTGTCGTGTCGGCACAGGAGAGAGATTGAACCCTTCTGATTAAAAGTTGATGAAAGAGTTTTAATTACTACTCCGGTTTGGATTTTATGAGCCCTCGGTCCCGTCCATCGTTGCTTGCAGTTTTAATTAGGGTTCGCATGTACCCTGTATAAAGGACTCCCACAGGGAGTCCTTTGTACAGGTAGAAAGGAACCTATTGAAATTGTAATGTTGATTATTAGGGTTCACATGTATCCTGTATAAAGGACTCCCACAGGGAGTCCTTTGTACAGGTACAAAGGAACCTATTGAAATTGTAAGGTTGATTATTATTCCGCAGCTTTGCGCACTACTTTGCCCCCCTTAACATGCTTTAAAACTCACCAAATTTTATACACACATAGAAGAACTGGGACAGCACACTTTAGTAAAAAAAACCAAACCCCAAAAATCAAAATTGCGCTCTAGCGCCCCCTAGGAAAAAAACAAAAACAAACTGCCTGTAACTCCCACTAGGAAGGTCGTAGAGACATGAAACAAAAACCTGTATGTAGGTCTCACTTAGACCTACAATTTATCATTCACATCCTCGGGCAAAAACCAACAGGAAGTTGGCAATTTCCCCTTCAACACAAAAAATGACTAAAAACACTAATTTTTGCCTCTTTGAGCTGTAATTTGACCCCCTTAAAATACTTCAAAACTCACCAAAATTTTTACACACATCGGGACTGGTGGAAATTGCGATCTAAAAAAAACCGAACCCCAAAACTCAAAATTGCGCTCTAGCGCAATTTTTGAATAAAACAGAGACAAAACTGCTTCTCAGAGGAAAACACAGACAAAACTGCTTGTAACTTCCGGTAGGAACGTTTTAGAGACAAATACCTCTATGTAGGTCTCACCTAGACCTACATTTCATAGATTGACATCCTTCAGCAAAAATCAACAGGAAGTTTGATATCCCCACTTCAAAACAATTTTTTTTTAAAAAGCGGTCACCAAACATCAAACATTATCTCCTCTGAGCGCGTTTATCGTTTTGGCTTCAAACTACTACAGGAGAGAGATTGAACCCTTCTGATTAAAAGTTGGCGAAAGCGTTTTAATAAGTGCTGCGGTTTTGATTTTACGAGCCTTCAAAGAAAAGAACCACTGTGCCGCAGCACCTAGGAAAAAAACACAGACACAACTTCCTCTAACTCCCAGTACGAATATCGTAGAGACATGCAACAAAAACCTCTATGTAGGTCTCACTCAGGACTACCACTGGACAAAAGTATTGGGACACCTAGTTATTATTTGAAACTCGATTTTGCATGTCACTATACAATTATACAAGCCTTGCTTGTTCAATATTCAATGCAAAACTTGTTTGGGTCCCTATTAAAAGGTTAATTTGTTCAACCTTGACCCGCGGCTTTGTTCAGTTTTAAATTTTGGCCCACTCTGTATTTGAGTTTGACACCCCTGCTTTAGAGGTTTTAATGTAAAGTACTTTTTTCTTACTGAAGAATATCCATCCATCCATTTTCTACTGCTTGTCCCTAATGGGGTCGCTGGAGCTGTACTGAAGAACATGACAATATTTCAATGTTGAGTTGTTTATCTCCATGCAAGGACATCCACAGTGTAAGACTTTGAAAACCTCTGGATTAGACCATTCATTTCTACCTTATTCTGCGGCCGCTCTGTCAAAAAGTAAATGTTTATGACGCTTAAAGTAATAATTGGTCATATATAAGAAATGTGAATATTTACAGGCTTTGCATAAAAGGTGTAACCAAAGGAAGCACTTCTTATACGTGTCTTGTGTGTGTGTGTGTGTGTGTGTGCACAGGAAGAAGGCAGTGGAGATGGAGCTGGCCAAGTGTAAAATAGACATCATGTCTTTAAATAGTCAGCTTCTGGACGCCATCCAACAGAAGCTCAACCTATCACAGCAGCTGGAAGCCTGGCAGGTGGGTCAAAGGTGGCATCATAGCGGTGCTTAGATAAATGCCCAGTCCAGTCCTCCACACTCAGTTAACTTGTTAGCATGCATGTACTAAGACTCACTTCCTGTGTGGGTGTGGTCACACTCGGCTCGTCCCCAGAGAGGATGGCCAAAAGGGTACTACAGGGCGCCATGACTGCTACTAACTTTGAGCTGGTGCTACAGTGTGCGTTTGTGGCGCTTCCTCGTTAGTTTTGTGTAGTCAACCGTATAAATGCTCTGTTGTGCAGCGTGGGGCCGCAACACCCTGGAGAATTGTGGAAAGTTTTTACACCGCTCTCAAGTATTAAGGGTGTAACGGTACACAGAAATGTTGGTTCGGTACGTACCTCGGTTTAGAGGTCACGCTTCGGTTCATTTTCGGTACAGTAAGAAAACAACAAAATATACATTTTTTGGTTATTTATTTGCCAAATTTGTAAACAATGGCATAACATACATATACACACAGGGTCCATTGCCAGGGTTAATGTGGTCAACATATATCAAATAAAAACTAAATAAGATAATAACTCAGAATGGTTTCTTAACAAAACCTTTCTACATATAAAGTGCTTTTTTTGATTGATTGATTGAGACTTTTATTAGTAGATTGCACAGTACAGTACATATTCCGTACAATTGACCACTAAATGGTAACACCCCAATAAGTTTTTCAACTTGTTTAAGTCGGGGGTCCACGTTAATCAACATTAAACTGCCTCAAGTTGTTGCTCAGATTAAATAAAAATGACAAAACTTTTCTTCTACATATAAAAAGTGCAACATTAAACAGTTTCAAGTCACCTCAGCCTCAGATTAACTTTTATTCCCCCCCCCCAGCCTGGCTAACTTGGCAGTAAGAGGATATATGGACTTATTGTTCTTCCACCATAGAAGTGGGTCAAAATCTAGTTTCTAATGCAATATGGTCTTAAATCTGCTGCTATAAAAACATTTGTTATTGCTTTAGCCCTGCCTGACTCGCCGAGGAGAGGCTGCTTGAATGCGGTGGTGACGCTTCAAATGGGTTAGCATGTTTGACGTGTTGAACAATGTCGGCAAACCTCCGTCCTCCATTGTTGTATCGCGCAGCCTAAGTGTTCCCAAACGTATGTCCGTGTGGAAACTCGTTCGGTACACCTCCGAACCGAACCGAAACCCCCGTACCGAAACGGTTCAATACAAATACACATACTGTTACACCCCTAATAATAGTAATAATAATAATAATAATAATGAATTAGATTTACATAGCGCTTTTTTGGACACTCAAAGCGCTATACAGACAAACCTGAGAACCCATCACTTATTTACTGTGGCGTGGCTCGGTTGGTAGAGCGCCCGTGCCGGCAACTTAAAGGTTCCAGGTTCATAAAATCTGCAAAGACTCCTCCCACCCCCACCAAGGACTGTTTTCACTGCTGGACTCTAGAAAGAGGTTCCGCAGCCTCCGTAGCAGAACCTCCAGGTTCTGTAACAGCTTCTTCCCTCAGGCCATTAGACTCTTGAACGCATCATAATAATCCCCTCAATTCCCCCCAAAAATGGATTAACTGGCTGGAATATAAAGACAATATAACATACATCCATAAACGTGGCTGTACGGAGCCCCTAAAGGGACATGGGGGGAAAAAAATATTTTTATAATTGTTATTTTTTTGGTTTGTTTTTTTAGACGTGTATCTCGTGCGCACGAGAAACTTTTTATAAAGTTATAAAAAAATCCCCCAAAAATTATAATTTTTTTGATTTTATTTTATTTTTTAGACATGTGCCCACGAGAAAGTTTCTCGTGCGCACAAGATGTCTAAAAAAAAATATATAAAAAAAATATATACAAAAAAAAAAATATATATATATATATATATATATATATATATATATATATATATATATATATATATATATATATATATATATATATATATATATATATATATAAAATTGTTTTATTTTTTTTGTATAACTTTATAAAAAGTTTCTCGTGCGCACGAGATACATGTCTAAAAAAAATTTTAAAAAATAAAAAAATAAATGTTCCCCCATGTCCCTTTAGGGGCTCCGTATGGATGCATATGCAAAAGTGCAATATATTTATCTGCACAGTAATTATTTATTTATATCTGCACCTTATTGCTTTTTTATCCTGCACTACAACGAGCGAATGCAACAAAATGTCGTTCTTATCTGTACTGTAAAGTTCAAATTTGAATGACAATAAAAAGGAAGTCTAAGTCTTCAATCCCCGCTTCCGCCATTCTAGTCACTGCCGTTGTGACGTTGGGCAAGATACTTGACCCGCCTGCTCCCAGTGCCACCCACACTGGTTTAGATTAGAGCTGCAACAACTAATCGGTTAAAATCGATTATAAAAATAGTTGGCGGTTAATTTAGTCATCGATTCGTTGGATCTATGCTATGCGCATGCGCAGAGGCCAATTTTTTATGTTATTTTTATTTTTTATAAACCTTTATTTATAAACTGCAACATTTACAAACAGCTGAGAAACAATAATCAAAATAAGTGTGGTGCCAGTATGCTGGTTTTTTTTTCAATAAAATACTGGAAAGGATAGAAATGTAGTTTGTCTCTTTTATCCGATTATTAATAGATTAATCGAAGTAATAATCGACAAATTAATCGATTATCAAATCAGTTGTTAGTTGCAGCCCTAGTTTAGATGTAACTTAGATCATGGGTTTCACTATGTAAAGTGCTTTGAGTCACTAGAGAAAAGTGCTATATAAATATAAAAATAAAAAAAATCCCTTGACATTCACTAGGAAGTGAAGGTTCACCATTAACACTGTCGAGCCACCGATTAAAGAGTCGCGTGCCAAGTAAACACACCACACCACGTCTGTGTTTTGTTCAGGAGAGAACACACAGAAGCTAATACAAATAATAACAGAATAAATGAACAAATTAAAAAAATGGTTTGACAAAAACAGACTATCTTTGAATCTCAGTAAAAACTAAAATAATGCATTTGGGTAACAGTAGAAGAGAAAGTCAATCACAAATAGACAAGACGTTGCAAGTAAAAGAAACCACCTTTGTCAATAGATGACAAAATGAACTGGGGAAACTCATAAAAAAATATGCAACAGAAAGTGAAAGGAAATATGTCAATAATCAATCAAGCAAAATATGTTCTTGACCAAAAGTCACTCAATATTCTCTGCAGTCTGCCAGTGTTACCATATCTGAGGTATTATGCAGAAATATGGGGAAATACCGTATTTTTCGGAGTATAAGTCACTCCGGAGTATAAGTCGCACCGGCCGAAAATGCATAATAAAGAAGGAAAAAAACATATAAGTCGCACTGGAGTATAAGTCGCATTTTTGGGGGAAATGTATTTGATAAAAGCCAACACCAAGAATAGACATTTGAAAGGCAATTTAAAATAAATAAAGAATAGTGAACAACAGGCTGAATAAGTGTACGTTATATGAGGCATAAATAACCAACTGAGAACGTGCCTGGTATGTTAACGTAACATATTATGGTAAGAGTCATTCAAATAACTATAACATATAGAACATGCTATACGTTTACCAAACAATCTGTCACTCCTAATCGCTAAATCCCATGAAATCTTATACGTCTAGTCTCTTACGTGAAGGAGCTAAATAATATTATTTGATAGTTTACGCTAATGTGTTAATAATTTCACACATAAGCCGCTCCTGAGTATAAGTCGCACCCCCTGTACGGTAAGTACAAAAGTACACGTATTCACTTAGCATGTAACAAACAAGAAAGAAGAGTTATAATAAAACATCATGAGTGGTACATACAGTGATACAAATACACTGGAGGCAGACACCAAAGTTGACATAGAGACTGTAGAGAGTGAACTCCACATACTAAAGCAATGGTTTGATGCCAATAAACTATCAATCAACCTAAATAAAACAAAATATATAATTTTTGGAAATAGGAAAAATAACATACAATGTCACATAAGAATTGATGATATGGAGATAGAAAGGGTGTATTCAACAACATTTTTGGGGATCTATATAGATGACAAATTAAATTGGAAACTGCACATAAATATACTCAAGACAAAGATGGCAAAAATTATTGCTATAATACATAAAATTAAAAACTCTGTAAATCTTAACATGTTATATAATTGTTTCATACTCCCATATCTTAATTATTGTGTTGAAATCTGGGGTAACATTTACAAATCTAACATCAACTCTGTGTTCTTACTTAAAAAAAAGCCATTGGAATTGTAAATTAGGCGGATTATTATGACCATACCAATGCTCTGTTTATTAAATTAAAAACATTAAAACTGCACGATCTTGTTGACCTCAACACTGCTATTGTGACGTATAAAGCTCATAACCGCATGTGTTCTGCCTTCACTATACGTGTTGAGGTTATACAGCTTGGCAGACAGCTAACAAACAATCCAAGACGTCTAATAAAGTTCCAAAGCAGATGAATCCATTTAGGCTCTTTATTGTTGTTGATCTCGCTTCGTCTTTTCCTATCTTTACTTTTGTCTTGCACTGGACTGTTATTTTAGTCAAACTGAAATACACACAATGACAAATGTATAAGCTATGTGATTCAATTAACATACTGAAATGTAATGCACAATATGTAAATATTAGCTTCACACAAATATACAGTACTATCATCAAACAAATACTTCTGAGTGTTGAAACTATTTCGATGGTGGAAATATAGGACTGGCAGCCATTTTAAGTCCTCAAAACATCCATTAAAACAGTGCACAAAAATCGTTCTTCAATAAACATCCTACTATCAAATTTAACCACTTTCCACCTTAATATTGAGTTACACAAACAAGTTAAACAGTTTACTGACAGACTTATCTTTTCCGAGGCTTGTAAAAGCTAACACAACTTGTCTACTTCTCAATTGTCTCATGAACTGAACTGACATCGTCAACCCGGAAGTGCCCAAACAAATGAGGTGTAGTATTTTCCTATCACCACAAGGTGTCAGTAAGAGTCTACAATCAAATGGGCACAACAGCATGCTGCCTCTGTGTCTACAGGAGAGGTTCAAACCCAGGGAGAGTACCTATGACCTCAGAGGTTTAGCAGTCTTTCAGAAAGCAAACATAAGAACAAGCTTAAAAAGTAGATGTGTTTCTGTCAGGGGGGTTCAACTGGGGAACAGCGTGGATGATTCCTTAAAATGTTCCAGTTCCATTCACACATGTAAAAAACACTTTAAGACCAATGTCTTGGAAAAACATATCACTCTTGAATCAACACAGTAGTTAATCCTATGATAAATGTTAATTACAAAACTAAATGTGAGATATAAATGATAATGAAGGTATAATTGTTTGTATATAGTATATTATTGGTAAAAATGTTTAACCAACATGTGTACAAGTATATTCCACATGTCTTTACTGTGTATATATTTGAACAGTGTTTATGTTGTGTAAAGAAAATTGCATATTTCTAGGAAGCTCATCTTATATTTGAGATTGTTTATAGGGTTAGGCGAAATAAGTGCTCAACTTCAGCCCAAACCCTTTCGGTCTGTAACAATGTCAATTTATGAATGTACAACTGTTTGTTTATGTAAAACTGTTTGTTTATTTTGTTGACCACTGTATATAATAATAAATAATAAATATAAATATAAATATAAATAATAAATAATAAACTAAACTAAAAAAACTGAACATACTTAACAAAAGTCACAATTTCTATGTGATTGTTGATCCAAAACTAATGAATATTTTGGCAAGATGAGGTTGATAAGGTTTTTTTGGGTCGTTCTGTGTATTTTTTTACGTTTATTGTACAGTTGTGTGTTCGAGTTCCTGCTGGGCAATAAACACTGCATGAACATAGCAGCAGAGTGTCGAATACGGCCACAAAATTATGCCGGGCTTTCTGCTGCGCCGCTCCCAGTCTGTGGAACGCTCTCCCTAACCACCTGAGGGCACCACAGACTGTGGATGCTTTTAAAAAAGGCTTAAAAACCCTTCTTTTAAAAAAACAACAACCTTTTTTTAGATATATGCATACTAGTTTTGGCTGTTCTAGTTTTTATTTTTATTTACTTTTTATTATCTTTTTATTAATACACTGTAGCACTTTGAGGTTGTTTACGCAATTTAAAGTGCTTTTTACAAATAAAATCTATTATTATTATTATTACTTTCAAGAAATAAAAGCATGTTTTATTGTACGTTTATGAACTGGAGTATGTTCAGAATGCTATATAGACTAATTATTTTGGTTTGTTTGGTCATAAAAACGGACGTCAAAACGACAGCAATTACATGCACAGCTGCACACGTCCTTGGTAGCAGTTCTGGCGTCTTGTTGCTTAGTTGGCCATGCTCTCTTTACACACCTCCCCTACCCTCCCTCCCTCTGTAACCAGCTGCTTTTTCCTCTCTTTCTCCCTGCCCGCAGTTTGCATCCTCAGGGCTCTTTACAGTATGGCTCTTGTGGTTTCTGATCTAGTGGCCTTTCTCAGCTTCTGTACCACCCTCTCTACCCCGTGGTGCCCTCCCCCTTCCTGCCTTAGAGGTGAGCCCAGCTGCACCATCCCGTTTTGTGGCAAATCAAATCTCGCCAAGGGAACCAAGTCTGCCAACGTGTGCATGCCTACTTTGGGCGCCATATTGGAAACATACAGTACAGGACATACATGCATTACAAATAACCTCCACGGGGGTCACGAGTGCACAAACCAGCCTTTTTATTGCTGCCAATCAAAACCGAGCAGTATTACAGTAAGACAATACCGCCAAAACTGCACTTTACCCAGCATGTAAACATTACTGCAGCCGTGTTGCTGAATCACATCTCACACATACACAATACTGCTGAATTGATATACAATATTCCGAAAAATACAATTATAAATTCCCAACCATTGTGGTCTGTAAGTTATCATTTTTACTACAAATAAGATTTATTTCCATTGGCATATTTGGTTGCGACTCCATCCCGCCGTTCCAATCTGCACCAACCTTTTTATGCCATGCTGAGCCATTTTCTCTCTGAAAATATTGGGCCCCATTCAGCAATAAGTTCCTAACTTTTCCTCTTATTTTTCTTCCTAAGAGGAGTCCATTCAAATTCATGACGTGTTCTTAAACGCCCAAATTGTTCCCACCCGCTGTTCTTGAGTTGCTGAATGCCAAATGGTTAGCGCGTGCGTGTCTATCATAATTTGCATATAAACACGCCTTTATTTCCCCAATATGCCTATGTAAACGCCCTTAATTCCGTAATTTGCATAGGTAAACGCCCTTAATTCCCCATATAAGGGCACAATTCCGGCGGAGAAGCCGAACATCAAACACACGGAGAAAACACAAACAGATTACAGAAGAGAAATTCGTATTATCCCGCGAAGGGGAAATACATCATGTCAAAACGTAAGTTTAAGAAAGGGGGGACAGCTCTCGGTAGCCTAAAGCGTTCAAATAAATATTCGTCACTTCAGGTAAATAGGTCTAGCATTGCAATTGTGTTTGTGTGTGCGTGCGTACGCACACAGTATTTTGAAATGTCTATATACTGCTCATTTTGCTATATGTCTGTCTGTCTTATCTCTATCTATCCATCTATGATATTAATTTAACATTAGACAATAGAAGTAAGGGAACTTGTCACACTTAAGAACAAATAGGCCACCCCAAGATTGCTCTGGAGCACTCGTAAATTTTGTTCTTACCTACGAACATATCCAAGCTAAGAAAACATTGGTGAATACAAAAATCTCCTTAAAGCTGATTCATTTTCTCTGAAAATATTGGGCCCCATTCAGCAATAAGTTCCTAACTTTTCCTCTTATCTTTCTTCCCAAGTGATTTCCTAAGAGGAGTCCATTCAAATTCATGACGTGTTCTTAAACGCCCAAATTGTTCCCACCTGCTGTTCTTGAGTTGCTGAATGCCAAATGGTTAGCGCGTGCGTGTCTATCATAATTTGCATATAAACACACCTTTATTTCCCCAATATGCATATGTAAATGCCTTTAATTCCGTAAATTGCATAGGTAAACGCCCTTAATTCCCCATATAAGGGCACAATTCCGGCGGAAAAGCCATACATCAAACACACGGAGAAAACACAAACAGATTACAGAAGAGAAATTCGTATTATCCCGCGGGGGAAATACATCATGTCAAAACGTAAGTTTAAGAAAGGGGGGACAGCTGTAGGTAGCCTAAAGCGTTCAAATAAATATTCGTCACTTCAGGCAAATAGGTCTAGCATTGCCATTGTGTACGTGTGTGTGTGTGTGTGTGTGTGTGTGTGTGTGTGTGTGTGTGTGTGTGTGTGTGTGTGTGTGTGTGTGTGTGTATATTGCTCATTTTGCTATATGTCTGTCTGTCTTATCTCTATCTATGATATTCATTTAACATTAGACAATAGAAGTAAGGGAATATATATATATATATATTTATCCTTCAAAGACTAAGACAATCAGGAAGTTGTGTTAATAAATGTTAATTTTTGATAATACAATTTTGTAAATTAGCACCTAACCCCGAGCTGATAATAAATATGTTGTTCAGTTGTTATATATCCTGTGTTTACATTTCTGAATCTCATTTGCAAGTATTATATAGTACATTTTTGATGGCAGTAGTGTATAGACTATGGTGTGTTGCCTAATTAGAAAGTAGTCTTTGCTATTAAGCTGAATGTGGATTTCACTTCAGAAAACCACTGTCAGTAACTACAGTTCGTCGCTACATCTGTAAGTGCAAGTTAAAACTCTACAATGCAAAGCCAAAGCCATTTATCAACAACACCCAGAAACGCTTCGCTGGGCCCGAGCTCATCTAAGATGGACTGATGCAAAGTGGAAAAGTGGTCTGTGGTCTGACGAGTCCACATTTCAAATTGTTTTTGGAAACTGTGGACGTTGTGTCCTCCGGAACAAAGACGAAAAGAACCATCCGGATTGTTATAGGCACTGTGATGGTATGGGGGTGTATTAGTGCCCAAAGCATGGGTAACTTACACATCTGTGAAGGCACCATTAATGCTGAAAGGTACATACAGGTTTTGGAGCAACACATGTTGCCATCCAAGCAACGTTATCATGGACGCCCCTGCTTATATCAGACAGACAATGCCAAGCCACGTGTTACAACAGCGTGGCTTCATAGTAAAAGAGTTCAAAAAGAACCAAAAAAGCTGCATAGGACACATTTTAGGACGTTTAAAATCGCAAATTTGTGTACAACTACACACACTTGGACATCAGACAGTATCAATATATGTTGTAGTATTGGTAATGTACGTCACAGATTTGACTATCAACCCCCCCCACCCCAAAAAAAGGACGTCAACTTAAATTGTTGTCCTCCTGCAGGATGACATGCACAGAGTGATTGACCAGCAGTTGATGGACAAGCACCAGGACGAGTGGCGGTCTCCTCACCCCTCGGGGTCGTCGAGGGCTCACAGCGCTCAGTCCTCCAGACGAGCTCTTCGCATCTCCGACAGGGACAGAAGACTCTTTTCTTTTTTCAAAAAGAATTAAGGAGACAAAAGAAAAGCCAGGCGAGGTCCCGCCGAAGAAGGGAGCGGCGTGACAGCACAGGTGTAAAGACCACCCAAACACACACACACCCTGTCTGACTGGGGTTATTTGTTCACCGTGAAATGGTAACAACTTGATTTTGAAGTAGGACTTGATGTGGTTTCCACTGAGGAAAGTTTCCTTGTAGTGCCTAAATGATCCATTGCTTCTTCCTGCCAGCTTCGTAGGACAGGGGTCCCCAACCGCCGGTCCAGGGACCGCTACTGCATTTGCTACCGAGAAACATTTCAATATTTATTTATGACCGCATTTTCTCCAATTTAACTTTTGCCAGTCCCACTACACACCAATCAGCTTGGTCATAGATGCATGCATGAAAATACACCATTTGTTAGATCTTTGTTACATGGAACAATGCACATTAATGAACATAACATGTAAATGACTAAACACCATCTGCAGTCCCCAGCAGGTTGATAGTATATAATATACAAACCCCGTTTCCATATGAGTTGGGAAATTGTGTTGGATGTAAATATAAACGGAATACAATGATTTGCAAATCCTTCTCAACCCAAATTCAATTGAATGCACTACAGCAGGGGTCACCAACCTTTTTGAAACCAAGAGCTACTTCTTGGGTACTGATTAATGCGAAGGGCTACCAGTTTGATACACACTTGAAAAATTGCCAGAAATAGCCAATTTGCTCAATTTACCTTTAACTCTATGTTATTATTAATAGTTAACGATATTTACACTTAATTGAATGGTTTAAAAGAGAAGAAAACACAAAAAAAAAATGACAATTAAATTTTGAAACATAGTTTATCTTCAATTTTGACTCTTTAAAATTCAAAATTCAACCGAAAAAAAGAAGAGAAAAACTTAAAAAAAGAATTTATGGAACATCATTAGCAATTTTTCCTGATGAAGATTAATTTTAGAATTTTGATGACATGTTTTAAATAGGTTAAAATCCAATCTACACTTTGTTAGAATATATAACAAATTGGACCAAGCTATATTTCTAACAAAGACAAATCATTATTTCTTCTAGATTTTCCAGAACAAATATTTTAAAAGAAATTCAAAAGACCTTGAAATAAGATTTAAATTAGATTCTACAGGATTTTCTAGATTTGCCAGAATAATTTTTTTAAATTTTAATCATAATAAGTTTGAAGAAATATTTCACAAATATTATTCGTCGAAAAAACAGAAGCTAAAATGAAGAATTAAATTAAAATGTATTTGTTATTCTTTACAAAAAAAAATTAAAAATTGACTTGAACATTGATTTAAATTGTCAGGAAAGAAGAGGAAGGAATTCAAAAGGTAAAAAGGTATATGTGTTTAAAAATCCTAAAATCATTTTTAAGGTTGTATTTTTTCTCTAAAATTGTCTTTCTGAAAGTTATAAGAAGCAAAGTAAAAAAAAAAAATAATTTATTTAAACAAGTGAAGACCAAGTCTTTAAAATATTTTCTTGGATTTTCAAATTCTATTTGAGTTTTGTCTCTCTTAGAATTAAAAATGTCGGGCAAAGCGAGACCAGCTTGCTAGTAAATAAATACAATTTAAAAAATAGAGGCAGCTCACTGGTAAGTGCTGCTATTTGAGCTATTTTTAGAACAGGCCGGCGGGCGACTCATCTGGTCCTTACGGGCTACCTGGTGCCCGCGGGCACCGCGTTGGTGACCCCTGCACTGCAAAGACAAGATATTTGATGTTCAAACTCATAAACTTTATTTTTTTTTGCAAATAATAATTAACTTAGAATTTCATGGCTGCAACACGTGCCCAAGTAGTTGGGAAAGGGCATGTTCACCACTGTGTTACGTCACCTTTTCTTTTAACACTCAATAAACGATTGGGAACGGAGGAAACTAATTGTTGAATCTTTGAAAGTGGAATTCTTTCCCATTCTTGTTTTATGTAGAGCTTCGGTCGTTCAACAGTCCGGGGTCTCCGCTGTCGTATTTTACGCTTCATAATGCGCCACACATTTTCGATGGGAGACAGGTCTGGACTGCAGGCGGGCCAGGAAAGTACCTGCACTCTTTTTTAAAAATTTTATCAGTTTGAACATCAAATATGTTGTCTTTGTAGCATATTCAACTGAATATGGGTGGAAAATGATTTGCAAATCCTTGTATTCCGTTTATATTTACATCTAACACAATTTCCCAACTCATATGGAAACGGGGTTTGTATATAGAGGCAGGTTGATGGTATATAATATATACAGGCAGGTTGATGGTATATAATATATACAGGCAGGTTGATGGTATATAATATATACAGGCAGGTTGATGGTATATAATATATACAGGCAGGTTGATGGTATATAATATATACAGGCAGGTTGATGGTATATAATATATACAGGCAGGTTGATGGTATATAATATATACAGTACATACAATAAACCTGCTGGGGGACATCACATCACAAAGAAATAAGCTCCCACTAATTCAGCGTCAAGGTGAGTTGTATTTTTCATGCACTTATTTTAACTGTATTTGTCTGCCACATGTGGAAGTGTGGTCTGTGGTAATGAAGGCCGGTCTGCGGTAATGAAGGCCGGTCTGTGATGATAATGCTGCATTAAAGCGGTCCCTGGTGCAAACAATGTTGGGGACCCCTGCTGTGGGAGGTAACACTTTAAATGTCTCTCCTCGCCCACACAGTGGACACGTTAGAGCAGCTTGGAAACACAGAATGTTAACATGGTAGCATCTTCTTGGCACGCTCTGTTTCCATTTGCACACTTCAACAAGTATACTAGGACTTCAACAAGTATACTGTGACTTCAACAATATTGCGTCAATAATTTTACCTTGACTTCAACAAGTATAGTTAAGTTCAAGCTAAAGTACCAATGACTGTCACACACACACTAGGTGTGGCGAAATTATTCTCTGCATTTGACCCATCACCCTTGATCGCCCCCCTGGGAGGTGAGGGGAGCAGTGAGCAGCAGCGGTGGCCGCGCCCGGGGAATCATTTTTGGTGATTTAACCCCCAATTCCAACCCTTGATGCTGAGTGCCAAGCAGGGAGGTAATGGCTCCCATTTTTATAGTCTTTGGTATGACTCGGCCGGGGTTTGAACTCCCGACCTACCGATCTCAGGGCGGACACTCTAACCGAATGACTGCAATGTGTATTCCATGACTTCAACAATATACAGCGACTTCAAAAAGTATACTATGATTTCAATAACTGTACTATGACTTAAACAAGTATACTATAATTTCAATAAGTATGTTTTGACTTCAACAATATACAATGACTTAAATAAGGAAAATGATGACTTCAATAAGTGTAGTATGACTTCAATAAATATACTATGACATAATACTTTGTCATAGTATATTTATTGAAGTCATAGTACAATCAAAACCTCAAAAGATATACTATGACTTCAACAAGAATAGTATGACTTCAATATATATACTGTGACTTCAACAAGTATACTATGACTTCAATAAGTTTACTATGACTTCAACAAGTATACTGTGACTTCAATAAGTATATTGTGTCAACAATATACAATGACTTCAATAAGTATACTATGACTTCAACAAGTACACTATTGCTTCAATAATTGTACCTTGACTTCAACAAGTATACAATGACTGCAATGTGTATTCTATGACTTCAACAATATACGACTTCAAATAGTATACTATGACTTCAACAAGAATAGTATGACTTCAATATATATACTGTGACTTCAACAAGTATACTATGACTTCAACAAGTATATTATGACATCAACAATAAACAATTACTTCAATAAGTATACTATGACTTCAACAAGTATATTATGACATCAACAATATACAATTACTTCAACAAGTATACTATGACTTCAACAAGCATATTATGACATCAACAATATACAATTACTTCAATAAGTATACTATGACTTCAACAAGTACACTATTGCTTCAATAATTTTACCTTGACTTCAACAAGTATGGAATGACTGCAATTTGTATTCTATGACTTCAACAAGTATACTATGATTTCAATAACTACACTATGACTTAAACAAGTATACTATGATTTCAATAAGTATGTTTTGACTTAAACAATATACAATGACTTCAATAAGGAAAATGATGACTTCAATAAGCGCAGTATGACTTCAATAAATATACTATGACATAATACTTTGTCATAGTATACTGTATTTATTGACGTCATAGTACACTCAAACCTCAAAAAATATACTAGGACATCAACAAGAATAGTATGACTTCAATATATATACTGTGACTTCAACAAGTATATTATGACAACAATATACAATGACTTCAATAAGTATACTATGACTTCAACAAGTATACTGTGACTTCAATAAGTATATTATGACATCAACAATATACTATGACTTCAACAAGTACACTATTGCTTCAATAATTTTACCTTGACTTCAACAAGTATAGAATGACTGCAATGTGTATTCTACGACTTCAACAATATACAACGGCTTCAAAAAGTATACTATGACTTCAACAAGTATACTATGATTTCAATAAGTATACTATGACCTAAACAAGTATACTATGATTTCAATAAGTATACGTCATGCCATAGTATAGTTATTGAAGTCATAGTACACTCAAAACCTCAAAAAATATACTATGACTTCAACAAGTATACTGTGACTTCAACAAGTTTACTATGACTTCAACAAGTATACTGTGACTTCAACAAGTATACTGTGACTTCAACAAGTTTACTATGACTTCAACAAGTTTACTATGACTTCAACAAGTATACTATGATTTCAATAAGTATACTATGACTTAAACAAGTATACTATGATTTCAATAAGTATACTATGACATAATACTTTATGCCATAGTATAGTTATTGAAGTCATAGTACACTCAAAACCTCAAAAAGTATACTATGACTTCAACAAGTTTACTATGACTTCAACAAGTTTACTATGACTTCAACAAGTATACTATGACTTCAACAAGTATACTATGACTTCAACAAGTTTACTATGCACACTGTGTACTTAATTACTGAGAGCGTGAATGTTGACAGCGTCGTGTTATCTTCAGTAGTGGTTTTAGGTCTGGGCCACACGGACAATCTCCCATGGAGACTTTCTCTCGGGAGCGCCTCGAGGATGAGGGAGAAAAAACCTCCAAAGACCAGAAGCCGTGTGTCAGAAATAGCCCCCCCCACCCAGCTACTGCTCGCATGAAGTGGAGGAAACTAAGCCAATGAGAGACGATGAGCAATTTCAGAGGCGTTTGATTGGTTAGCCAGTTGACACGTTTGAGCGCCACTCAGGGACGAGCCATTGTTAGAAATGACGATGATGGGCCGAAATGTAATTAGACAAAGCTTCGAGGTTGCAGTGCTTGGTTGAATTGGAGAGAATGAGCAGAGATGAAGTGGTCTAATTAAAGGAATAACGCACAAAATGCAATTAAGGTATAATCACTACCTGCTGTCCTAAGTCAATTACTGCCGTTTTGCACTTACCGGAGTCGACTATCACGATATTTACTCCTTTCCTCTTTTCGTTGGTCTCTCCTTGCAAGTCGTGAATTTCAGTCGCTACGGCGCCAAGATGTTGACTACCGAGGGTGGTGAGTGAGGGTGCATTGCTGCGCGCTCACCACCGGGGGGCAACTGTACGGCCAGTGCACTGCATTTAGGCTAATAAGTGTTTAGGATGTAATGAAGTGTGCCAATTGAAACACCGCCGTGAAGTCAAAGCTGTTTCTTTGATGGCTTTTATTCCTTTCTTTGGGAGATCAGCGCGTCATAAATGTCACCAGCCATCAATATACGGTCGTGCTCGTAAGTTGACATACCCTGGGAGAATTTATGATTTCTTGGCCATTCTTCAGAGAATATGAATGATAACACAAAAACCTTTCTTCGGTTGTGTGGAGCTATTTATTGGCAAACAACTGTGGTTACTCTTTTTAAATCAAAATGACAAAAGAAAGTACCCAAATGACCCTGATCCGAAGTTTACATACCCCAGTGACTTTGATCTGATAACATGCACAAAAGTTGACACAAACAGGTTTGAATGGCTAATCAAGGTTCCAATCCTCACCGGTGACCTGTTTGTTTGTAATTAATGTGTGTGTATAAAAGGTCAGTGAGTTTCTGGGCTTCTGACAGACCATTGCATCTTTCATCCAGTGCTGCACAGATGTTTCTGGATTCTGAGTCACAAGGAAGGCAAAATAATTGTCAAAGGATCTGCGAGCAAAGGTAATTGAACTGCATAAAACAGGAAAGGGATATAAAAAGATATCCAAGGAATTGAGAATGCCAATGAGTAGTGTTCAAACGCTGATTAAGAAGTGGGAAATGAGGGATTCAGGTAGACCAGCAAAGATTTCAGCCACAACAGCCAGGAAAATTGTTCGAGTTGCTAAGAAAAATCCACAAATAACTTCAGCTGAAATACAGGACTCTCTGAAAAATTGTGGTGTGGCTGTTTCAAGATGCACAATAAGGAGGCACTTGAAGAAAAATGGGCTGCATGGTCGAGTCGCCAGAAGAATGTCACAAAGTATCCCGCTTACATTACGCCAAACGGCACAGAGACAAGCCTCAAAACTTCTGGAACAAAGTCATTCGGAGTGATGGCTTTCTTCTGGCGACTCGACCATGCAGCCCATTTTTCTTCAAATCATTTTGATTTAAAAAACAGTAAACACAGTTTGCCAATAAATAGCGTCACACAACCATTAAGCATGAGTGGAAGAAAGGTTTTTGTGTTATCATTCATATTCTGTGAAGAATGGCCAAGAAATCATAAATTCTCCCAGGGTATGTCAACTTATGAGCACGACTGTATCTTTTATCATCAGCACTCAAGCACTTTGTCATTTTCTGAATTTTGGGGGGGACTTCCAAGCTAATATGTACAACTAAAGCTCTGTGTATCCTGTTTTCCAACAAAAGCAGAACAGAAGTACAGTAAATTGACGGATGCAATAATCAATCAGAAATAATAAAGTTCTCTACAGCACTTTAGTCTTTGCTGGTGGACATGTTTCATTGAAGGGAGGATTGGAATGTTGCTCTCCAAACATTTTCAGGGTGGATTACTTTTCAACATTTCAAAACTTCTAATGCAAGGGGTGTCTATTGCACAAATTAAATATTGTCCAAATTGCTTATTGATTGGATTGGAATAATGTTAGCATCTTTAAAGTATTAAAGTGACCCCCAAACTTCCTTTCATTTTTCTGTACGGCAACTTTTTCTGGAAAAAGACTTGGACACGCCTGCTCTCATGCACGTTCATTTTGCTGACAAGACGCCGTCCTCTTTTTATTTTGAACGATTTCCCAGCTGACCAAATCCTCAACAATGTTTACATGGACGTGGGAACAAAGAGAAACCACAACATCGCTCCATTTGTTCCTCAACTGCAACTTCTTTCTATTTCATATCATTAAAAAGATGTGTTGATTTTGACAACACATCTACAAACTACCTCCATCTTCACTGCTTCAACACTTCATTAACACTTTGAGTTCCTTTTGGCCCGTAAGAACCCACTTAGAACACTTGGAATGTCGTAAAATATGTCCTGTACAACTTTGGCATGCTTTGAACTATAGTTCAGTCCCTAAGTGGAAACATGTTAGAGAGGTTGTCATGTGACTATCCCAGGATGTAGTTTCCACAAAATAGTCATTCAAGCTCGCTCATTTCCAAAAGCTTATTATCTGCCATTAAAAGTCTAATTTCAGAATTCAACTGTTTTTATATTAATTGTCCAATTAATTAATATCAAACAAACTAGGGACACATCGCTACAATTAGCCTTAACATGGCACGGGAAGCCTGTATTGACAATAACAACTAGAGATGTCATTTTTGCCGATATCCGATATTGTCCAACTCTTAATTACCGATACCGATATCAACCGATACCGATATATACAGTCGTGGAATTAACACATTATTATGCCTAATTTGGACAACCAGGTATGGTGAATATAAGGTCCTTTTTAAAAAATTTAATAAAATAAGAAATAAATTAAAAACATTTTCTTGAATAAAAAAGAAAGTAAAACAATATAAAAACAGTTACATAGAAACTAGTAATGAATGAAAATTAGTCAAATTAACTGATAAAGGTTAGTACTATTAGTGGACCAGCAGCACGCACAATCATGTGTGCTTACGGACTGTATCCCTTGCAAACTGTATTGATATATATTGATTAGGGAAGTCCGATAATGGCTTTTTGCCGATATCCGATATTCCGATATTGTCCAACTCTTTAATTACCGATACCGATATCAACCGATACCGATATCAACTGATATATGCAGTCGTGGAATTAACACATTATCATGCCTAATTTGGACAACCAGGTATGGTGAAGCTAAGGTACTTTTTTAAAAAATTAGTAAAATAAGATAGATAAATTAAAAACATTTTCTTGAATAAAAAAGAAAGTACAACAATATAAAAACAGTTACATAGAAACTAGTAATGAATGAAAATTAGTAAAATTAACTGCTAAAGGTTAGTACTATTAGTGGACCAGCAGCACGCACAATCATGTGTGCTTACGGACTGTATCCCTTGCAGACTGTATTGATATATATTGATATATAATGTAGGAACCAGAATATTAATAACAGAAAGAAACAACCCTTTTGTGTGAATGAGTGTAAATGGGGGAGGGAGGTTTTTTGGGTTGGTGCACTAATTGTAAGTGTATCTTGTGTTTTCTATGTTGATTTAATTAAAAAAAAAAAAACAAAAAAAAAAAAAAAAAAAAAAAAAGATACCGATAATAAAAAACAACGATACCGATAATTTCCGATATTACATTTTAACGCATATATCGGCCGATATTATCGGACATCTCTAATATTGATATATAATGTAGGAACCAGAATATTAATAACAGAAAGAAACAACCCTTTTGTGTAAATGAGTGTGAATGGGGGAGGGAGGTTTTTTGGGTTGGTGCACTAATTAGGGACCGAGTCCCTTTGGGACAGAGGACCCTATTGTATTTCTAGCGTTTTATTATTATTATTATACCGCCGCCTCTTTGAGCTGTAATTTGACCCCCTAAACATGCTTCAAAACTCACCAAATTGGACACACACATCAGGACTGGCGAAAATTGCGATCTAATCAAAAACCCCAACCCCAAAACTCAAAATTGCTTCCCCTAGGAAGAAAACACAGACAAAACTGCCTCTAACTCCCAGTAGGAATGTCGTAGAGACATCAAACAAAAAACACTATGTAGGTATCACTTAGACCTATATTTCATACACTGACAACCCCCAGCAAAAATCAACAGGAAGTTTGCAATTCCCCCTTCAAAACCAAAGTTGAGTAAAAACAGTCACCTTTTTTCAAACATTATCTCCTCTGAGCGCGTTTGTCGTGTCGGCTTCAAATTAGCACAGGAGAGAGATTGAACCCTTCTGATTAAAAGTTGATGAAAGAGTTTTAATTACTGCTACGGTTTGGATTTTATGAGCCCTCAAAGTCGGCCCCGTCCATCGCTGCTTGCAGCTTTAATTGTAAGTGTATCTTGTGTTTTTTTATGTTGATTTAATAAAAAAAACTAAAAAAAAAAAAAAAAAAAAATTAAAAATAAAAAAACATACTGATAATAAAAAAAACGATGCCGATAATTTCCAATATTACATTTTAAAGCATTTATCGGCCGATAATATCGGCAGGCTGATATTATCAGACATCTCTAATAACAACCATACTAATTAGAGATGTCCGATAATATTTTGACTGCCGATATTATCGGCCGATAAATGCTTTAAAATGTAATATCGGAAATTATCGGTATCGGTTTCAAAAAGTAAAATGTATGACTTTTTAAAACGCCGCTGTACGGAGTGGTACACGGACGTAGGGAGAAGTACAGAGCGCCAATAAACTTTTGCGTGCCGGACCAATCACGTAATATCTATGGCTTTTCACACACACACACAAGTGAATGCATGCATACTTGGTCAACAGCCATACAGGTCACGCTGAGGGTGGCCGTATAAACAACTTTAACACTGTTACAAATATGCGCCACACTGTGAACCCACACCAAACAAGAATGACAAACACATTTCGGGAGAACATCCGCACCGTAACACAACGGAACAAATACCCAGAACCCCTTGCAGCACTAACTCTTCCGGGACGCTACAATATACACGTCCTCATGCTCTCTCAGGGAGAGCATGTCCCAAATTCCAAGCTGTTGTTTTGAGGCATGTTAAAAAAAAATAATGCACTTTGTGACTTCAATAATAAATATGGCAGTGCCATGTTGGCATTTTTTTTTCCATAACTTGAGTTGATTTATTTTGGAAAACCTTGTTACATTGTTTAATGCATCCAGCGGGGCATCACAACAAATTTAGGCATAATAATGTGTTAATTCCACGACTGTATATATCGGTATCGGTTGATATCGGAATCGGTAATTAAGAGTTGGACAATATCGGAATATCGGCAAAAAAAACATTATCGGATATCTGTAATACTTACTTTGAATGAAAACATGTTATTTATTTTAATGGTGAGTACATTTGTGGTACCGCGCACAACAAAAAGGAATAACATTTACCATGAACATCACATATATTTGATATGAATTAGCAGTATTTGTTCATGTTTTCTTTTTTATTATCATACTTTAAGTGTTTGTGGGTTCTTATGGGTTTTTTGTTATGTAAACGACAAGGGCCTGATCTACTAAGATCTGAATACCACGCGCTAAACAGTGTGTGCAATCAATCAAATGTTGTGTGCTAATAGTCGGTGTGTTGCGTGTGATCTACTAAGACTGTGTGTGCAACTTGTAACAAATGCAAAAGTGATGCGAATCGGCATAATTTAATGAGATTTTTGTGTGTACTAAGGCATTTAGGTGGCCATTGAGACACAAATTTCTCTCGGTTATGATCTGTGACACCGTTTCTGCAATATAGAATCGCAATCTAGACAACAGAAACTATTTTTACACGCTGACGAAGCGCATCCATACGTCTGGAATGATCCAACCACAAGAAAATGCATATTGCAAGAAGTCTTTTCATTAGACATTGAAAAATGTATTTCCCTTTATTAAAAAAAATCTGCAATTTCATTTAAACAGCCCCTTTAAGTCATCCAGCAGCTATAAAATCATGAAACGATATTGCTGAATAGACGATTTGTCTAATATTTTTATTTATGACAGTCCATATATGGACAAGGCAGACTGCCAGTTTGCACGTTCTTTCTAGACGTACTAAATATGGATGCAAAACAGCGGCCGCAGAACAGTTTATGTCTTGATAAAGCCTCCCTGCATTGTGGGCAATCTGATGATCACATCTATTCTGTATCTTCATGCAGACAGACACGCTTCATGGATGGTGCGCTTTATTCTGCTCACTAAGGACACACAAACCTCTGCACACAATTTTAGTAGATCAGCTTTGCGTGTGCTGTCAAGTTTGCACGTGTTTTATTAGTCGCAAATGTTGAGTAGATCAGACCCTAAGTGTGTTTTAAGTGTGTTACCACGTGTGTGCGTGTGTGTGTGTGTGTGTGTGTGTGTGTGTGTGTGTGTGTGTGTGTGTGTGTGCGTGTGTGTGTGTGTGCTCTAGCTGCAGCAGCATGCAGCTGTGCAAATCTATGCAGACGTCATCTCAGCTGCTTGTGTGTGTGAAGGGAGCACCCAAAGAATTTTTTTTAAATGTGTAAAACAAGTCAGACGAGGTTTGGATGAAGTGAATATATTTATAAGGAAAATAAGAAAATCCATACTTTTGAAATAAAGTACATTTTCTTCTTTGTTTTAAATTGTGTGTTCTTTGTGAGTTGGATGTGTGTCAAGAGGAACTACAGTATATATATATATTTATATTTACAATTATATTACAGTATATATATATATATATATATATATATATATATATATATATATATATATATATATATATATATATATATATATATATAAGATTATATTACATCCGGAGATGCTTTCCTCTTCATTCACCTTAGGTGAATGGAGCCTTGGCCAGGAGGACTTGATATCATCAGATGGTATCCAGCGGTCATTGGGTGTTTCGACCCTGAACCATAACACCCTACCGCTGGTGGGCCGGCAGTGGTGGCCAAGTCACTGCCTATCTCCTCCTCCTGGCTTCCAGCTCATCTCGTCTCTCCTGCTCCATAACCAGCAAGAGGCTCTCTCTGCTGCCTCCCCCATCCTGCTAGCTGCTGTCTTTCTCTCCTTCCCTGTTATTCCCAAGGCTGTGAGCATTCTCCATACCGACTGGGCAGGGAATCCTCTGCAGCCGACCTCGACCGGGAACAACCATGCCTGCCATCCTTTTCCCCTGCAGTCATTCAAAAGGTCCTGGTATTTGGCACTTTTCCTTTCGAAGGCTTGGTCGCACCCTTCTTCCCATGGGACTGTGAGTTCTATGAGAATGATCTTCTTTGCCTCTTCAGACCACAGCACCACATCCGGTCTCAGGGTTGTCTGGACAACATGGGGGAACTGAAGCCTTCCTCCCAGGTCTACCTTCATGTCCCAAGAACGGGCCATTTGCAATAGGCTCTTCCTTGATGTTGCTGTGGTTGGTGGCTTTTCTCCCTCCCTCACAAACTGGATTGATGTTGTTCTCCCTTGTGGTTGCTGTTTCTTGCATCTCTGCTGCTCCAGGGTGTTAGCCAGTGTCATGAGCACCTTGTCATGACGCCATCTGTATCTCCCTTGGGTGAGTGCTGTTTTACACCCTGACAGGATGTGCGCCATGGTACCCTTCTGTCCGCAAAGCTTGCATAGTGGATCCTCTCTCATGCCCCATCTGTGCAAGTTTGTTGGAGTCGGGAGTGTGTCATACACTGATCTCAGCAGGAAAGAGATGCGGAATGGTTCCAGCTTCCATAGATCCGCCCACGTGATCTTTCTCTTGGGGAGGTCCCATTTGGTCCAGGCTCCCTGGGACGCTAGTTCCACTGCTCTGGATTTCCGACCTTCCTCTTCCAGGTTCCGTACTTCCTCCTGGATCATAGCTCTTCTTTCTCTGGGTTCTGCCTTACTCCACTGTTGGACATGGGAAGTTCCAAGACCTTGTCTTCCTGTGCATGGCGTTCCTATGATGTCACGTAGCCTCAACATGCTTTCAGCTTGTGCAACAGACGTGTCAGCTGCCCACTTGCGTCCTGATCTTGTAGTGACGCCTGCGTGTCTGACTTGTTCGTCCTGGGAGTCTCTGTATGTCATTAAGACTCTGCACTTTGCTACCTTGAATTCCTCCACCACGGATGACAAGGGAAGCTGGAGCTGTCCTGATCTTATGTAGAGGCCTACTGATGTGAAGCTTGGAGGGATCCCCAGCCATTTTCTGAGGTACTTATTGACCTTTCTCTCCACTCCTTCTACGCATGTCATAGGGATGTCATACACCGTCAACAGCCACATGAGTCTTGGTAACAGTCCATGTTGGTAGAGCCATATTTTGAATTTACCAGGGAGTCCTGATTTTTCAATCCTCCTCAGCCACTCCTCTGTCTGCTTCTCTGTACTGGTGATGTTGTTCCTGTCAGTAAGTGAGCTGTCAAACCACTTTCCAAGGCACTTTATAGGGTTCTCCTCAATCGATGGAATCACTTCTCCTTGCACTTGCAGCTTGAACCTGTTCGTCAGTTTACCTTTCCGGATAACCATGCTCCTTGATTTTTTGGGCTTAAACTTCATTCTGGACCATGTTGCCATGTGGTCCAGAACTGTTAGCACCCATCTCGCCTCCACATGGGTTGTGGTCGTCACGGTGAGATCGTCCATGTAACCTCTTATTGGGGGT
>NC_084736.1:75332691-75350191 GCF_033978785.1 Entelurus aequoreus | reverse complement strand
TAGTAGTGGCTTTCAGTAGGCCTTTAAAATGTGTTTTATTTTCATATGACAAGATCCCAGAACTCTCCAAAAATAACAACTGTTGAATTAAAATAAAATAAATAAAATGAAATATAATAAATCAAGTAACCATTATTTGTTGACATTAGGTTTCAAAGCCAAAGGGAGCCGCGGGTTGCAGACCCCTGTACTAGGTCATAAAATCAGTGTCAGTTGAGTCGGTCATTAGGTTGCCTGTAGGGATTTTTAATGTCCAGCAGATGTCAGTATTTAGCGACACAGTATCAATACAGTTTTGCAATGTGTCGAAATGCTTCATGACGCCTCATCGACCCATCACTAACTCGGTTATGGTTTAAAGTCATATCCAACAATTGCGACAACGACTTTTTACGGTCAATTTCGTTTTTTAATGATTTCTGCCGGTGGTGTGCCTCCACATTCTTTCAAGGCGAATAATGCTGCGCCTTGGCTCAAAAAAAGGTTGAAAAACAACTGCAATAGGTTACTTACGACATCTGAGTGAAGTCGACGAGACAAGTTGTTGTTCCATCCGCTAACCGCCATTTTACCTCATTTTGTTTAATGGGAAACACATGCGCGACTGAAGCACTTACTTATTCACCAACCATACGTGTCACACTGAGGGTGGCAGTATGAACAACACTGTCATAAATATGTTCCATATCGTGAAACCACACCAAACAATAATGACAAACACATTTCGGGAGAATATTTGCACCGCAACACAACATAAACACAACAGAACAAATTCCCAGAATTCCTTGCAGCGCCAACTAATTGAATGCATGTTCACGCCATCGTCTCTAAACATAAAATATGTTTTAATATGCAAATTACCCATTCTGTTTAAGTGCGAGCCACAGCGACGAAAAAACTGTGAAAATTATTTCAAACTGCACTTTTCTGGTGTTTTGATGTGGATTTGCCAAAGTAATTGAGGTGTACACAGCAGGTAGTACGATTTTGCATTCACATTTTTATCACCTTGTAATTTTGATGCTACTGTAGTTTTATGTAGTTTCTTTATAGAAACGTATTTTACTCATATTTACTATTTGATTATTTTTTTTGTATTTCTAACGTGCTCGTGTGAAAAATGAAGTCGTTTAGCATGCAAGATTATCTGTTGCCTGTGTAGATTTTATGGTGCCACAAAGTTGAAAATAGTGACGTCATTATTAAAGCATGGGACTGTGGCACTTCATGAAATATTTTTACATGTCAATTCTAAGAAGAAGAGCCTTAAAGGGGGCTAAAAGTGTTTTCTGGATGTTATTACATGTCAATTCTAAGAAGAAGAGCCTCAAAGGGGGCTAAAAGTAAAAAACAAAAAACAAAAAAAAAAACATGAAATATTTTTTCAACACTGTTACAAATGTTGAAATTTATAAATAAAGGTTTATAAAAAAAAGAAAAAAAAAAAAGATATATACGTTTTTTATTTTTTTTAAATGCAGTGTTCCACACTGCTCTTTTACAACAGTTTTCAGTTTCCGCTGACTAATCATATTTTTTGTTTTAAGAAAAAAAAAAGAAATCGAACCATTAAAAAAAATAAAGAAATCTAACCGTTAAAAAAAATAAAAATTAAAAAATATACTTCATGAAAAATCAATGTTGAAATTTATAAATAAAGGTTTATTAAAAAAAAATAATTCATGAAATATTCACCATGGAAACACAATCCAATATTTCAGAATAATTCCCTCCAACAGGGTATATTAGTTTAATTTTGAATTATTCGAATACAAAAGTAATCTTATAAACGCTAGCAGTGATTGTTTCTTTGAATAAAAACGAGTTACTTCGACCGGATGTGACGTCATGAGCAACTCAAAACCTCAAAGGATGAGGATAAAATATAAAATAGTAGAACTTGTAGCAATATTAAGACAAGAGACCACATTTTCATGACATATTCATTAAAAAAACACAAACTACATATCCTCCCACATATTTATTATTATTCACATATTCCAAAAATAGACACAGGTTTGAAAATGGTCAGGCCACAAGTCACTGACAAATGAGATCAGTTATGTGTCAAATGTTTATTACTTTCAAATATTTATTATTGATTAAATTCATGTGGGGCAAAAATGATTATTACATTTCTGTTGTTTGTTTTTTTTGTCCAGTGTACAGCAAACCACAGAGTGTGTTTCAATACGAGCACATAGGGAACATTTATCTCGTCCCCTTTTTGGCTGACCCATTAATGTGTTGAATACAAACACACACATCTATATATACATATATAATATATATACATTAATATATAAAATATATAGATATACATATACATATAACACATATATATTTATGTATATATACACATACATAAATATATACATGTATATAAAATATATATTATACATAAATATATACATGTATATAAAATATATATTATATAACACATATATAAATATGTATATGTATATATATATGTGTGTGTGTATATATAAACACGCATACATATATAAATGAATATATACATATATATAAAGTATATATTATATAACATATATATGTATACACACACATATATATATATACATACACACATATATATACAGTATATATATACACACATATATATATACACATATATCTACACACATATCAACATATATATGAAGATATATATGTATATGTAGATATATGTGTGTATATATGTAGATGTGTAAATATATATATATATATATATATATATATACATACATATATATATATACAGTATATATCTACATATATATATATATATCTACACACATATCTATCTACATATATATATATGTCTTCATATATATATGTAGATAGATATGTGTGTAGATATATATGTGTATATGTATATATGTGTGTATATATGTATATAAATACATATATGTATATATGTGTGTATATATGTATATAAATACATATATATATATATATATATACATATATTTATCTACATATATATTTATACATATATATATAACTACATATATATATCTACACACATATATATGTAGATATGTATATATCTACATATATATTTATACATATATATATAACTACATATATATATCTACACACATATATATGTAGATATGTATATATCTACATATATATATATATATATATATATATACAGTATATATCTACATTTATATATATCTACACACATATATCTATCTACACATATATATAAAGATATATATATATATATATATGTAGATATGTGTATATATATATGTATATATGTGTGTATATATGTATATAAATACATATATATATATACATATATTTATCTACATATATATATATAACTACATATATATATACATATATATCTACACACATATATATGAAGATATATATATACATATATGAAGATATATATATATATATATATATATATGTAGATATGTATATATATATATATGTAGATATGTATATATATATAGATATATATATATGTGTATATATATAGATATATATATATAGATATATATATACACATATATATATATATATATACATATATATATATATATATATACACATATATATATATACATATACACACACACACACACTATGAATAGTAATGATAGCATGTGGGATTTGATAGCATTTTGTGTGCTCTGGCGGTCTTTACAGAATGCTGAACATAACCTGGAAGTCAGTTCATCTCCCAAATGCCTCGGCAGCCTCGCCCCTTTATGACTGGGAAAGGTGACATGCAGGGAGAAGTGGCGGCAAACAAGCGTCGACTTTAGTCTGTTAAAGAATATTCTTCAAGCTGAGCGTGATGCGTTATGTCACACATCACCGTCAAACCATACCTGCCCAGATAGCATCTGTGGGCAGTCACCTTGGCAAAGAGAGTGCTTCCTGGTGCTGGTCCACGAAGGACCAGTAGGAGGGGCTAATGGTGGGGGGTGCAGGGGGGCCACCCAGTGGTCACTATGGCAACAATGAGGCGCACCACTGAACTGGTATGATGTCGGTCACATTGGCAGTATGAAAGTTAAGAATAAAAAGGTCAAATTGAAAGTATGTTAAGACTGTGCTACCACTTTAAAAAAAATAAACAAAAGGTTTGTTGGCTCAGCACGACTGGAAGTTAGAGGGGGCGAGAAGTGTGACGCTTGGCAAAATAAGAGGCGAGAAATGTAAAAAAAAATGAAGAATCAACGAGTGAGTTGCTGAAGTCATCGACCATTTTGTGTTGCCACCATTTGAAAAAAAAACCCTACTTTTGAATGCTTTCTTGGCGTGAGCTGTGGTGATGCTGACCCCCCCCCCCCCCCCCAACAACCTTCCTCCAAACTCCCCGCCCTTCCCCAAGAAAATCAAAGTAGAAAAAGAAATCCTCCTTCTCCTCCAGCGCTGAATGTCCCGTGCAGTGAGGAGGAAGAATGAGAAGATGAGTTAGGTGGCAGTCACTTGTCAGTATGCACATCCTCACTTTACAGCCCAAAACAAGACTCGATCGGACGTTTTTTAAGAATAAAATCTGTACATATATTTCTTCATGATTACTTTGTCCAAAGGGGACAATTATTTTCCCGTGTTTTGTTGGAATCTTTAGCGTATATTTTTTTATTAAATCTTTTATCTGCTCTTGAATTTAGACGTGGAGTCCCATCCTGTGTGTATACGAGCATGAAGAAACGATGGCGTGTGTACTTTGCTAGCAGCACTTTTTCTTCCGTTTACTGTTCCGAGTGAGTTTGACCACGTCGTTCTGTTGCTGCTGCTGCTGCTTGGCCATCACCTCCTTCTTGGCTCGGAGCACCAGCTCTGTGATGCAGTTGAACATCTGCACGGGGAGCAAACACACCACCAGGGCGGCCATCAAACATTTGGATGACGTATTTCCACCTCGCTATAGGTACATTAAAGGCCTACTGAAATGAAATTGTTTTATTTAAACGGGGATAGCAGATCCATTCTATGTGTCATACTTGATCATTTTGTGATATTGCCATATTTTTGCTGAAAGGATTTAGTAGAGAACAACGACGATAAAGATCGCAACTTTTGGTATCTGATAAAAACAACCCTTGCCCCTACCGGAAGTAGCGTGACGTCACAAGACAAAGGATTCCTCACAATTCCGCTTTGTTTACAATGGAGCGAGAGACATTCGGACAGAGAAAGCGACGATTACCCCATTAATTTGAGCGAAGATGAAAGATTCGTGGATGAAGGACTTTAGAGTGAATGACTAGAGTGTAGTGCGGGGCGTATCTTTTTTCGCTCTGACCGTAACTTAGGTACAAGCTGGCTCATTGGATTCCACACTCTCTACTTTTTCTATTGTGGATCACGGATTTGTATTTTAAACCACCTCAGATACTATATCCTCTTGAAAATGAGAGTCGAGAACGCGAAATGGACATTCACAGTGACTGAACATGTAAATACACGGTTAATAATTTTCAGCTTGGCGAAGCTAAAAAAATAGAAGCTAACTTAGCTACAGAGCTAACGTGATAGCAGGCTCAAATGCAGATAGAAACAAAATTGAAAAAAACCCTGACTGGAAGGATAGACAGAAGATCAACAATACTATTAAACCATGAACATGTAAATACACGGTTAATCATTTTCAGCTTGGCGAAGCTAAAAAAATAGAAGCTAACTTAGCTACGGAGCTAACGTGATAGCAGGCTCAAATGCAGATAGAAACAAAATTAAAAAAAACCCTGACTGGAAGGATAGACAGAAGATCAACAATACTATTAAACCATGAACATGTAAATACACGGTTAATAATTTTCAGCTTGGCGAAGCTAAAAAAATAGAAGCTAACTTAGCTACGGAGCTAACGTGAAAGCAGGCTCAAATGCAGATAGAAACAAAATTTAAAAAAACCCTGACTGTAAGGATAGACAGAAGATCAACAATACTATTAAACCATGAACATGTAAATACAGGGTTAATAATTTTCAGCTTGGCGAAGCTAAAAAAAATAGAAGCTAACTTAGCTACGGAGCTAACGTGATAGCATCAGTGTCAAATGCAGATAGAAGCTAAATAAAAAAAAACCTGACTGGAAGGATAGACAGAAGATCAACAATACTATTAAACCATGAACATGTAAATACAGGGTTAATAATTTTCAGCTTGGCGAAGCTAAAAAAAATAGAAGCTAACTTAGCTACGGAGCTAACGTGATAGCATCAGTCTCAAATGCAGATAGAAACAAAATTAAAAAAAAACCTGACTGGAAGGATAGACAGAAGATCAACAATACTATTAAACCATGAACATGTAAATACACGGTTAATAATTTTCAGCTTGGCGAAGCTAAAAAATAGAAGCTAACTTAGCTACGGAGCTAACGTTATAGCAGGCTCAAATGCAGATAGAAACAAAATTTTAAAAAACCCTGACTGGAAGGATAGACAGAAGATCAACAATACTATTAAACCATGAACATGTAAATACACGGTTAATAATTTTCAGCTTGGCAAAGCTAAAAAAAATAGAAGCTAACTTAGCTACGGAGCTAACGTGATAGCATCAGTCTCAAATGCAGATAGAACCTAAATTAAAAAAAACCTGACTGGAAGGATAGACAGAAGATCAACAATACTATTAAACCATGAACATGTAAATACACGGTTAATAATTTTCAGCTTGGCGAAGCTAAAAAAATAGAAGCTAACTTAGATGCGGCGGCGGGCGTTGTACGTTTTTGACGACACCCCGGCCGCCATCAGAGTCGGCAAGAAACATACATTTCCCCAAAGTTACGTACGTGACATGCACATATCGACACGCACGTACGGGCAAGCGATCAAATGTTTGGAAGCCAAAGCTGTACTCACCATAGTGCGTCTGCTATCCTGCTCAAAACACAACACAACCTCCTGGTGTTGGTGTTGCTACAGCCAGCCGCTAATACACCGATCCCACCTACAACTTTCTTATTTGCAGTCTCCATTGTCCATTAAACAAATTGCAAAAGATTCACCAACACAGATGTCCAGAATACTGTGGAATTTTGTCGAAGAAAACAGAGGTATTTGAATTGGGTCCAAACACTTCCCTTGACCTCGTGACGTCACGCGCATACGTCATCATACCGCGACGTTTTCAAGCGGAAGTTTCGCGGGAAATTTAAAATTGCACTTTATAAGTTAACCCGGCCGTATTGGCATGTGTTGCAATGTTAAGATTCCATCATTAATATATAAACTATCAGACTGCGTGGTCGGTAGTAGTGGGTTTCAGTAGGCCTTTAAAAATGAAAATTGGCGTTCAAGCAAACCCCTTCCAGACTCAATTCCACCTATTTGACGGAGGAACACGATCACATCGTCATAAATAACCACAAATGAAGACAGAATACTATTAACCGCAACATGTAAATGTAAAAAAACAAACATTATTTGTAGAGATGTCCGATAATGGCTTTTTTGCCGATATTCCGATATTGTCCAACTCTTAATTACCGATACCGATGTATACAGTCGTGGAATTAACACATTATTATGCCTAATTTTGTTGTGATGCCCCGCTGGATGCATTAAACAATGTAACAAGGTTTTCCAAAATAAATCAACTCAAGTTATAAGTTATAAGAAATCTACTTGAAGATGATCTGTAAAACATCATCTATGCAACATTTTGACCAAAGAACCACCATTACATGTTATGTAGACCACAAGGAAGTCTTTTACATTTAGAAAAAAAATCATAGTATGACCCCTTTAATGCGCCTTTAGTATGAAAATAGACCCACTCATGGGCAGTGCGCCTTATAATTCCGTGCGCCCTATCGTCCGGAAAATACGGTCCTCAGCAATAAAACAAGATATCATTCAAACTAACTAACACACTTCTGACACATCTTTTAAGTTTATGATGAACATTCAGCACTGATTGTTAGGTAATATATTTAAAGCCACCAACATCACATCAAGTCTCATGACAGCGTGAGACCTCTCTTTCACCATGGCTATGTATTATATTACACTGCAAAAACTGAAATCTAAGTAAGATTAAATATCTCAAATAAGGGTGATATTTGCTTATTTTCTGTCTGATAAGATAATTCTTCTCACTAAGCAGATTTTATGTTAGAGTGTTTTACTTGTTTTAAGGGTTTTGGTCCTAAAGGATCTCAGTAAGATATTACAGCTTGTTGCTGAGATTTGATGACCTATATTGAGTAAAACATGCTTGAAACTAGAATATCAACTGTTGCAAAGCTGTGTCATCAACACTCACAAGTATAAAACTACTTTTTTAAGTAATAATTTCTTATTTCAAGCATGAAATAAAAAATCATGACTTTTGACACAATTGTGTCTCATAATCCAAACGGATGACAGCCAAATGGACTTTGCTGTTTTATTTTCAATGAAACAAGAGAAAATATGTACTCATATAGTAGTACAGTTGGCACAGTACAGTAAACTCACAGTTAATATTTTGACATTTGACTTTGTCAAACAATTTTGAACAGAAATTGTTCATGCACATTCAGATAAATTCTTCAGAATTACAATCAACCCCGGCCAGCATATATATATATATATATATATATATATATATATATATACACACACATATATATATATATACACATATATATATATATATATATATATATATATATATATACACATATATATATATATATATATATATATATATATATATACACATATATATATATATATATATATATATATATATATATATATATATATATATATATATATATATATATATATATATATATATATATATATATATATATATATATATTCCTTGCGCACTAATTGACTGAAAGAGCACGCACCTGGCGCAATGATGTCATGTTGTTGATGGAAAAATGCATTTTTAGACAATATGATTTGCCTGAGCGGCTAGGAGACCCAGAGAGTAACAAGCGGTTGCCTTGTTGCCTTTCCATTAAGAACAATAAATTAGTTTTCAGTACAAGTTTGCTGGTTTCAAGAAATGTAATGCCGAGCGCATATCATTATTTCAAGATAATGGCACTGGCATTTACTTAATTTAAGAATATTTTTTAACATACTGAGAAAAAATGTCTCATATTTGTTTTTTCTACCAAGAAAAGTGCACTTGTTATTAGTGAGAATATACTTATTTTAAGGTATTTTGGGGTTCATTGAGGTTAGCTAATTTTACTTGTTTTGGAAAGTCTTGAGAAGCCAAATGTTCTTGTTCTATTGGCAGATAATTTTGCTTAGTTCAAGTTAAATACCCCTCATTTTTGTATTTTTTTCCCTTGTTTTTGAACACTGACTTTTTGCAGTGTATATATCTTATAGCAAGGCAACTGGCATTCCAAAAAAAATTAAAAAAAATAAAAATTTCATTAATGTGATGAAAAAAATATATGACTATAATTAATTAATTGCATTTAACACGATAATTTGAGCCCACTAAAAATAATAATATAATAAGATTCATCTCCAAAAATTGGGCCAGTGCAACCATTGTTATTACAAGCAAAGAGCTGGATTGCACAATATTCTAGGAAACATTGCTTACCTCTTCAACATTTATGTTCTCTTTTGCGCTCGTCTCAAACAGGTTGATGCCCATTTGTTCAGCAAACTTCTGTGCATCAGTTGTCTCGACCACCTTGGAGTTGGGGTCATCGTTTTTGTTTCCCACTGAAAACAAAAGTGGTACTTAGAAAGCTTCTTAGACGCTCAACCGTCACAACACAAAAATGCACACATAGAGACTAATGACAGCCAATACAGAGCATAACTGTCAGTGTTTGCAGTGGACTAGAACTGCAATGTTTGACAACAAAAGCGGTTGTCGAAATAACCGAAAAATAACTTAGACCATGTTGACCATGCTTTGCACAAATCTAACAAGCTAATTATAACATGTAAAACTGATGCATTTTGTAAGCTGCAGTGGCAGAATCTGGGTTAATACTGCAGTGCTTTCAATTCAAAGCTTAATTTGCAATAAACAGGAAGTCAGGTGGTTTAATGCTGTGTAACTAGACATTATTTATTGTTATTCACATGGAAATAATGCTGTATAATAGACTTTATTTATATTATTGAAATGTAAAAAAACCCTAAGTGTTTATTGTCTATTGTGAGCGAACTGTGGTGCTGAATTTCCCCAAGGGATCAATAAAGTACTTTCTATTCTATTCTATTAGTTATGTTGCTGCCGTTTCGGGGTGCCAGGCAATATGATAAGACTAACAATACTACAACACATATCAACATAAACAGAGCATATTTCATTGAAATGACCCGTGGATCTAAGTTACTTATCTTCACCTCAATGGCGGCAAATTAACTTTATTTACTTTGTATTAAATGCTTCTAGATTTCTGGTTGCCAAATTTGATTTGCGCAAAATGACAAATCAAATCATGAGTAAATACTAAAAACTAGAGGGGGGGAGGAAATAATAGATTTGTAAATTCCAATAATCAATATATTTATTGTCAATAAAGTAATGCAGACAGTTGTAAAATTTGGCTGACTGCAGTAAGCCACCACACCGAGAGATCCGACCAGCTCCTTTATTTTAGGGCTCTAATGTTCCAGTTTTACACACATTTCCATTCATTAAATAAATGTGGGAATTAATTCAACTGTTTCATATTACAAATGCACTGTTTTTAAACGTTGCAAGAGACTGCATTGCAAAAATGATTCACAGCTCTCTTCCTCTCACGCGAGATCCACCCAGGAATGGGGCCATATGAATCACTTCCCTGCTGTTTATATACAGTGTATATACATACATACACATACATTCATATACATATATTTACATACATACATATTAGGGCTGCGAATCTTTGGGTGTCCCACGATTCGATTCAATATCGATTCTTGGGGTCACGATTCGATTATAAATCGATTTTTTCGATTCAACGCAATTCTCGATTCAAAAACGATATTTTTCCGATTCAAAAAAATTCTCTATTCGTTCAATACATACGATTTCAGCAGGATCTACCCCAGTCTGCTGACATGCCAGCAGAGTAGTAGATTTTTGTAAAAAGCTTTTATAATTGTAAAGGACAATGTTTTATCAACTGATTGCAATAATGTAAATTTGTTTTAACTATTAAATGAACCAAAAATATGACTTATTTTAAATATTAGGCACAGTGTGTTGTCAAGCTTATGAGATGCGATGCAAGTGTAAGCCACTGTGACACTATTGTTCTTTTTTATTTGATTGTTTTTTTGTTTTTTTATAAATGGGATTTTTAATCACTGCTATGTTGAAATTGTTACTAATATTGATACTGTTGTTGATAATATTCATTTTTGTTTCACTACTTTTGGATTGTTCTGTGTCGTGTTTGTGTCTCCTCTCAATTGCTCTGTTTATTGCAGTTCTGAGTGTTGCTCGGTCGGGTTTGGTTTTGGAATTGGATTGCATTGTTATGGTATTGCTGTGTATTGTTTTGTTGGATTGATTAATAAAACGATAAAAATAATTTCTTTTTTAAATTAAAATAAAAAAAATAAAAATAAAATCGATTTTTGAAACGTTAAGACATGCAGGATTAATTAATTGATTAATTAATTATTAGGCAGTGCGAAGGAAATAACATATTTTTTTAGTTAGTCTTTTAGACTACCGCATTTTTCGGACTATAAGTCGCAGTTTTTTTCATAGTTTGGCCGGGGGTGCGACTTATACTCAGGAGCGACTTATGTGTGAAATTATTAACACATTACCGTAAAATATCAATTAATATTATTTAGCTCATTCATGGCCTAGTGGTTAGAGTGTCCGCCCTGAGATCGGTAGGTTGTGAGTTCAAACCCCGGCCGAGTCATACCAAAGACTATAAAAAAATGGGACCATTACCTCCCTGCTTGGCACTCAGCATCAAGGGTTGGAATTGGGGGATAAATCACCAAAATGATTCCCGGGCGCGGCACCGCTGCTGCCCACTGCTCCCCTCACCTCCCAGGGTGTGAACAAGGGGATGGGTCAAATGCAGAGGACAAATTTCACCACACTTAGTGTGTGTGTGACAATCATTGGTACTTTAACTTTTAACTTTTTTAACTTAAGAGACTAGACGTATAAGATTTCATGGGATTTAGCGATTAGGAGTGACAGATTGTTTGGTAAACGTATAGCATGTTCTATATGTTATAGTTATTTGAATGACTCTTACCATAATATGTTACGTTAACATACCAGGCACGTTCTCAGTTGGTTATTTATGCCTCATATAACGTACACTTATTCAGCCTGTTGTTCACTATTCTTTATTTATTTTAAATTGCCTTTCAAATGTCTATTCTTGGTGTTGGCTTTTATCAAATAAATTTCCCCAAAAAATGCGACTTATACTCCAGTGCGACTTATACATGTTTTTTCCTTCTTTATTATGCATTTTCGGCCGGTGCGACTTATACTCCGGAGCGACTTATACTGCGGAGCGACTTATACTCCGAAAAATACGGTATTTGAAACATTATTTAAACGGTCACTACAAAATATTATACGCAGGTTAGTATCTTCTTGCAATTGTATGGCGTATAAAAATGTTAAAGTGGAACATAAGTACGAATGCTTTGATTCTGCATCCAAGCATGACCATCGTGTGTTAGAAGGGACGAGTGTCAAAAGTGTTTGACCTGAGGTTGAACTTTTTTCTTAAAAATATAACTGTTGTCCCTGATAATGACTGAAATTTGCTTTGTGTATGCAGAGGCAGTCTCTCTCAATCTAATCCAGAGGAGCATTTAGATGCAATTTAAATTAAACACAGAACATTACATTCAACATGTTTAGCTGTATAGTAAATCAGGGTGTCATTTATTATGCTTATGTAGGATCTTATTACATGTTGCTCTCTTGAATTCCTAAGAGACATTGCAGCAAGATGAAAACACATCAAGTGTTAAAATCAATTAAATTTCATGAGGTATCATATTTAAGCCTTCGAATACATCTACACTTCATCTGAGTACTTATCGTTGTAAACATATAATTCATGTATTGGATCTCCTTATATTTAGTGGATGTATTGAATGTTGTCGGCAGGGATTAAATGCTGAAAGAAGAAAATATTTTCTTGTGCGCAGACACTTACCTAATATTCGGCAGACATCATCGCAATTCTGGTTGATTTCATGTAACCATCGTTTGACGTTGACAAAGGACTCGGCGCTTGTGACGTCGTACACTACTATGACCCCGTGTGTGCCTCTGTAGTACCTACAGACACATAATGGGAAAAGAGTGTCATTAGCACTGACCTTAACATGCATGGTGCTAACTTCTTGTCTAACAGAAACACAAAATGGACCTTTAGTGTTTGTTCACACTTGATACTTTGTTCGGACAAAAGAATGAAAAAAAAGAAAAGAAAGGATACCTAGCTCATCCTCGTATTTTTGTCAGCGCACTGAAAAATGCTTTCAGTTATTCTATTCTATCCATCTATTTTCTACAGCTTGTCCCGCTACCACCAAATCCCCCCCGCCCCCCACCTCAGCTACTCCAAGTGCTAACTGCTAGCCTCAGGCACGTACACAGAATGTTGTAATATGAAGCTGCACCGCACCTGTACATAATCACAACATAAAAAACACAGAACAGCTCCATTTCAAAAAGAGAGGTAAAACAAAAAGTAGTGAACAGAAGAACATTTTTTTTAATAAATATCGTGATAACATCGGAAAAGCTTAAATGCACAGAGCCATATTTGTTTACAGTGGAAATCACTGCTTTTTCTTCAGCACCTGCAATGAGTGAACTCGTCCAAAAGATGGCGCCATAGCACAAACAATAACGCACCTCTCCGTTTATGGTATGTGCTGCGCATGTCAAAGTAAAGTATTCTGATTTCATGTGTGATGCATGAAAATGCCAGTCCATAATCAGATAATTTTTTTCAAGGTCAATGTACACAGTAACATTCTAATCCAAATGATAATCAGATTAAATACATTTTGTCCATGTGCATATAGCCATTGTAGGCTTATTAACATTAAAGGAAACAACACACCGGTCTTTCCTCGTTTCCCACCGTGGTTACATTAAAGCCAAGTGCTACAAACGCTTCATCATATTCTGGTACCCGAGGTATCACACAGCACCCATTTAGGGGGGGGGGCAACCCACTATTTGAGAAGGACTGAGCTAAGGCATCAAACTGCAACCAGGCCCCAATATAGCAGCACAGCACCATGCAAACACAAAGAAGCTTTGGTTAGACAAACCATGTGTTTGTGTGCGTGGGTTGGTATGGCTTTGAAGGTGGGAGCGGATACAGAATTGTCTGAACATGTTCACCATGTAAAGTTGTGTTAGGCTGGGAGACTGCATGGACTGTGTGTGTGTTGAAGAACATGAAAAAGGAACCATTACGTGGCCAGCATGCACGGACACACATACATATACTGGCCACAAGACCCAGACACTGGTCACCTCCTCTCCAGTAAAACTGAGCGAGTGAGGGAACGCTGTTCAGTGTTTCCCATAAACTGCCAAGATACCTGTGGCGGTGAGGGCGTGGCTATGGGCGTGGCCACCATGACATCATCGAGTAATTTGCATAATTTACTACAATGATATGATTTTCTCTAAAAAGGCTCAAAAAATGTATACTTACTAATTAATAATAACAGTTTTGTTTTAAACGTCCATCCATCCATCCATCCATCCATTTTACAATATAATTACAACACTTTATGTACATATTTATATACAGATTTGAACAATAAGTTATTCACTGAAATATATTTATTAATTGTGGTTCTTACAAAAAATATATCTTATAAAAATATAAAAGATAAAATGTCTCTTAAACCTCTGCCCCTTTAATTAGTGCATACTAAATAATTTAACTTTAGCCTACTACTACAACAATATTATTTACCAGCAACATAAAGTGAAACAGAGACAGAGGTGTCCTGCCACAGTCAGTAACAAATAAACAGAAAACAGTAGGGGTGGTAGATAGACACAAAGCTTCATCAAACATCTGATCCACTGAACAAAGAGCTCCAAAAATCTTGATCCTACACTTCTCTTTTGTAAAGTAAATCTGAACAGCCGATATGGGCATCTACATCAACTATATGATTTGCCTGAGAAGCTTGACAGGACACCAAAAAAATAAAAAAATAAATAAAAAAAATTTAAATTAATTTTTTTTTTTTTTTTGTGGCGGCCTTAATTCTTTCGTGGCGGGCCGCAACAAATATATGAATGTGTGGGAAATACTGCTGTTCCTGCAGAGCAAGTTTAGGACCATTGTCCTCCAACATTACAACAGAACCTCCAGAGGCTCATCAAAGGCTAAAGGCGAATGTCGTGGCTGCAGTGTTGCGGACACATAATCAAACATAAATCGTGGCTGTGCAACAATAAAAGATTAAATTAATTAATAAGAAAGTTGAGTAGACTTGTGTACACAATATTGTGCTGCTCTGACAGTTTAAGACTTTCATAGACATTATTTTAGATGAAATTATAAGGATAGTAGTGGTTGGACACAATATTGCAATATTTTACATTCGTATTTCTCCTTTTGCAATATCAACACACCAAAAACTAAATCAATGACAATCACTGATTGGACCTTGTCATGTAATCTCTGGCTGCTCTTCTTCGTCTTTGTCGTGAAGAGCTATGTGTTGGTGGACCGTGGAAACAGAAGCTGAAAGAACTGTTTTCCAATGTCATAATCTAAGAGTGTTTCTCCGATTTTTAAAAAGCCAAACACTATCAAATTAAAAGGTGTTTACGTGTGTTGTAAAAAGGTCTGTGTATGTTTTGGTATTTCAATTTTCTTTTCATAAATAAAAATGAAATAACAAAAAAACAACAGTTTTTTTGAATTTCGTTTTAGATTACAAAAAATAATAATTTCCATGACAGTCTTATGTTGTTGAAGAAATCCTAATTGTTTAAAAAGCAGATATAATTACTCCGGTACCGTGTGCCTGTGACGCTGGCTAACATGTAAAGAAAATACTTTAGACATGGCACAAAGTTCCAAGACTTCTACAGAAATATCTACACCCACATATCAACAGAAACCAAACCAAAATTTATGTGTTTTCATTTTTTCCGACACCAGAACCGGAAGTGGTGATTTTAAAGACAGGCCTGTAAGAAAATCTGTACTATGATGCGCGATCGAATCTCTTTTACCTCCACTTTCATATGATACGTGTATATAGATATAGCGTTTATGTAAACGTCAGACCGCATTGTGCCATGTCTAAAATATTTTCTGTGAAGTGCTCCAAAGACATTTTAGCCAGACACAGGGGTATCCCCGCTTTTACTTTGAAAAAAATTATAATAATTATTGGTGTCAGACTATGAAAAATCATTTGTTTTGGTCTGTTTTTCTGTTTTTGTTTACTGTGGATATTAGTTTTCTTTTCAAAACCAAAAAAGAAAAACGCTTTGTTTTTCAATTTCCTTTTTTGTATTTTAAAATGAAATTCAAATAAACCAGACGGTTTTTGTTTTTCGATATCTCTTAATGAAATGATAATTGAAATACCAAAACATACATTGACCTAGAGAGCTAATTTTGATCCAATTCATGCTTTTTCAATGTGTATTTTACCTCTGTTTTAAATTTTATTTTTTAGTCTGTCCTTTGCCTGTATTTCTTTGTGGTGTACAGCCCTTTGTTCTTCATCTGTGGTTGTTTTTAAAGGGCTTTATATAAATAAAGTTGGTATGGCATGGTATGGTAATCATTTTCCTTTTCCTTAGTGTATGAAAACGTACGTCAAACTTGGAAATTCAATAAAGGTGAGACACATTGACACAAACTTGTGTAAAACAATAATTTCCAATAGTAAGTCATAAAGCTGAAGTATTTCTATCTGGGTAGTCGTGCACTAAAAAGGACTATAAAGACGTCGCCCGAAGTTCTGGATCATTAGGACAAGATTTGAACAGCCAATTGTAACGCATTTCTGATAGTTGTCTGAAATGTCAGAATTCTGGAGAATTATGTGCAGTACTGTAGCTTGTGGTGGACCTCCGAATAAGATAGAGACATCTCGTCTTTGATTTCATATACCATGAAAAATTGTGGTCAGAAGGCAGGCTAACATTTAAATGTATATTTTAATGTGGAATTCCATACAGCCACACACACTTGATGGGAATACCTATAGATTACTTCCTCTACTAATATTGACTCTAAAGGCCACAATAGTACTTGGTTTCAGATCCAAAACTTGTGTGTGTTTGTGTATCAGTCAACTCACGTGGATGTGATTGTGCGAAAGCGCTCCTGTCCGGCTGTATCCCAGATCTGTAACTTCACCTTCTCCCCGTTGATCTCCACCGTCCGGATCTTGAAGTCCACACCGATTGTGGTGATATAACTACCTGCAAACAATGCAGGGCAGCATCAGCTTTGATGACCACCATCAAGTAATGAAAAGAGTCATCATTATGCAAGATCGCGCAAAATATCAGCAATTGTTGTAACACCTTAGCT
>NC_084736.1:75255191-75327691 GCF_033978785.1 Entelurus aequoreus | reverse complement strand
AGTGATGACATAAATTATGGTCCCAATACGGAAAACCATTGCATCTAATAGAGAACGTCTCATTTGCACCCCTGGTGGTGAACTCTATCAAAATTAGGATGGTCCCAAAAAGGAGGGATTTTTCAATTTGACTGTGTTTCGGTTTTAAAAAGTCCTCACTCTCTGGTCAACATATGTAATCACAAGAGTGTGTAAGAAATTTAAATGCGCCCCCTTTGGCCAAAGTGTATTTAAAAAAAAAAAGAGTTTTTATATAGAGACATACTTTAATAACTTGCAGTAAATAATGAAGATTAAAAACCAATTACAAAAAAAAAAAAAAAAAAAAAAAATTAACTAAAAGCAGTCTTTTTCTCACAATGTGTCGACTTCTCTCTTATAAAAGTAGGAACAATTTCTCATATTCTTTCTGCTTCTGTAATATTGCAATATTTTCTCATAAAATTATTACTTTTTTATTTAAAATTATTACTTTTTAATGCAAAATGGTGACATTTGTTATATAAAATTCTGACTTTTATCACAATATTGCCAATTTTTTTGGTGTTCTTGTAAAATAGTGACATTTTTTGAGTAAAAAGATGACATTTGTCATAATTTTGTCAAGTAAAATTCCGATTATTATTATTATAATATTGCCAAAAAAAATTACGTTTTCTTATAAAATTTTGATTTTTGTCGGGTAAAATTACGACTCTTTTCATAAAATTGCCAACATTTTTAGCTTTTCTTGTAAAATTGCAACTGCTATTGAGTAAAATTCCAACTTTTATCATATTGCACAGATGTTCAGTTTTTATTGTAAAATGTTGGCTTGCGTGGAGTAAAATTATGACTTGTATTATAGTACTGCCGAATTTCTTGTGAAATTCAAACTCATTTTTCACAACAAGCTGTTTTATATTTCCATAGTATGTATATATTAATAATGTTGTAAATACAAATCTTTATATATCTAAAAAGGGTGGTCCTCAAGAGGTGGGCATTTTTCGGAGGTCTCAAGAAGGTAACAAATCCAAGAATGTGTGTGTGTGTGTTGGTGCAGGTGAGAGAGAGCGAGCGGCTTCTGTTGATGTGACAGATGACAAAGAGTTGGTTGAAGCCTGGTTCGTATGGCAGAAAATGTCAGTTTTTTCTCGATATGTTTTTTTTACTAGTGTTTTTGGTGTGGTTACAAACAGTTTTGCTTAATAAAGTAATTGATGCAATTACTGTCTATAAAGCGTCTCGACAGACAATAACTGAACAGTGTTGACAAACATTATTTTATCCGATAGGGCCATTTTTGTCACCGATACACTCACAGAGTTGCATTGCAAAATCATACACAATAAATTGTCAGGTGTTTATTTTGTTTAGAGCTCAGATGGGATTTTTGATTTGTCAATTTGCTGTGCGCAGAGGATGCGTGAGCAGTGCGCAATTGCGCAGGCGCACACCTGAGAGGGAACGTTGCTGGGCACTGCAGGTGAAGTCTCCTATATTCCTGTTATTTCTTGTAAGGGAATTATGTATAAATGATTTATGGATACAAACAAGCAAGTAAACAACAGTTAACACATCTTATTTGAATAAAATGCAACCAACACTTTTTGTGAATTACCAAGGGGAAACCTTTTTTTGCTCACATTTTCAACATTGAAGCAATTTTCAATAAAAGTAAAGTAACCAACATTTTAGGAGTAGATTTACCTGCTAAATAAAGTTCCCTGACCTGGCCATTAAATATCTATTCTCCGGCCTTGCGTCGTCAATGAGGGAGAGCGTCCCTGGTGTGCAGAAGCATGTATGCTCCCTCATCCCTGTTGATGGTGTTGGCCCCTCACTTACTCATTTTTTTAGCCTCCTTGATCCTTCTCTTGTATTTATTTGTTTCTGATGGAATAACTTTTCCTTGGCTGCCAGTTGCTGTGTCACCGTAACTTGCTCTGGTCTCACTTGCCTTGTGTCGGTCACGTCTTTTGTGGCTTAAAGTTGTCTTGCGGTTTTATATTATTGTGTTGTGTCGTTTGTATTTGTTGTGGATTTTTGCTAACGTGCTGTTGCTGAAAGTTTATGTGGTGTAATTTATAATATTGTCTTGTGGCGTTTGCGTTGACCATCATAGGTATCCACCATTTTTGTTTTAATGACGCCACAGACAGGCAAATAGACTTAACCTTTAACATCCTTAGCATTAAAAGTGCTAAATTTCATATACAGTCAGTCATTTTTAAATCCAATGTTTTCCTTTTTCTAGTATTGATCAAATATATTGATTTCCTTTAAAATTATCTCGGATTGATACATATCTTCCGGATGGCAAACTTGCCGAGCACAGACCGGTATACTTGAAATTAAGGAATATAAATTGTTTTATCGATTAATCGTTAGACTTTAGACATCCTTTTTATTGTCATTCAAATTTGAACTTTACAGGACAGATAAGAACGACATTTCGTTACATAAACTCATGGTAGTGCAGGATAAAAAAAAGCAATAAGGTGCATATATAAATAAATAAATAAATAAAAATAATATATAAATATATATATAAACTAAATAAATATATATAAATAAATAAATAAATTACTGTACAGATAAATATATTGCACTTTTCCACATGCGTCCATGTTTATGTATGTATGTTATATTGTCTTTTTTATTCCAGCGAGTTAATCCATTTTGGGGGGAGTTGAGGGGATAATTTAATTATGATGCGTTCAAGAGTCTTACGGCTTGAGGGAAGAAGCTGTTACAGAACCTGGAGGTTCTGCTTCGGAGGCTGTGGAACCTCTTTCTAGAGTCCAGCAGTGAAAACAGTCCTTAGTGGGGGTGGGAGGAGTCTTTGCAGATTTTCTGAGCCCTGATCAGGCAGGTTACACCCCTAACATTGATTATTATTCAGAGTTTCCCCTTAATGTAATTGACTGTGGCGCGTCACACCTTGAAAATAAGGTTGTAGTTTGTTTTTTACTTGAAAACTAATTAAAGTAATAAATTGTAGCCCTCAGAAGAAATTACACAAAGTCAGACGCTATTTTTGACTTCCATTGCCAATCTTATAATAACAAACAACGGCATAATCCCTACAGGTTTTACATCCCGTGCAAACACTTTCATCTCTGTAGAGTCCGCGCTTCCTCGGACACACAACAACACTTCTTCATTCTCCGCCAATTACCTTTCAGGCACAGACGGTGTGTTTGCAAACTTGGGAAAAACCGACATCAAATCCAAACCACACAAACATAAAACAATAACATGAGCTGGTCGTTACAGTATGTATTGTTATATATATAGCCTATTATTTGCGCACTATTGACATGGGATGTACCCAAAACTGGACCACCGAAAAAATACTTTGATCCCCAAAAACTGCGCTACCGAAACCGGATGTAAACAAAACGCCCGCCATTGTCTGGAGCGTTGTCAGCATGTCTGTGATGTGGACGTGATTTTTATATATGTTACATATACCCGCGGACAAGTGCAAATAAATAGAAGACGGTGGCGGCTTTTTAAAAATAGAAACAGCGTGAAGGAAGTGTGATGTCATGCTCGCTGCGGCTCTTTTCTTTCGTCAGGGACACGGAGGGACAGAAGTAGTCTCTAAACGAGAGTACATTTTATAATAACACCAGAAGAAGATGCTAGATGTGTCGATAGTTGTTTGTAATAAAAAGTAACTAAAAGTCCGTAAGCACTTGAAAAAATCTCAACAAAGCACATTGTACAAAAAGCAGCAACAATTGAAAATATATCAAAAAGATTTAAAAAATGTTAACACGAATTAATAATAACAGATTCGTACATATAACATTGTTTTAGCCTTTTTTTTAAAAATCATATCATTATAGCAAATTACTTGATGAGGTCATGGTGACCACACCCATACCTCCCCCCACTGCGACAGGTATCTTGGCAGTTTAGGGGAAACCCTGTTATCAATATAGCCAGAGACTGTTTTGGCCTCACGTGGTTAAGACATTGTCTGTGCAGTTGATAAAGGTTGTAGAAGACAACAAACTCTGGTAGTGTCATTGTATTTGACTTCATGTTGCGAGAGAGCAGAAACACCCACCTGAAAACGTGTTGTCTGCAAATCGAAGCAGGAGACTGCTCTTCCCCACTCCTGCAGAGGAAACAGAGGGTCAGTTTGAGGTTTGAGTCTACAGTTAACAAATACTGGGTACTAACATGAATACATTTGGACCGCCACAGTAAAAATGCCGTGCTACCTGATATGCCCTCACTCATAAACACATTATAATGGGACTGTCAGTGAATGTAGCTGGTTGAAACAACATTAGAACTTGGCTTCCTAACACAGCTCATACGCACTTGGTCTGCCAAAAAATAAGAAGGCGTAGCAGGGCAGGGATTAGTGATCATATTTAGCAAGCATTAAGACCCCTTAAGTTGTCTTTTTAAAAATATATATATTTTAGCAACATATTCTGTTCTAATTGGACATTAAAACGTTAAAGTATGCATTGCTCTACTCAACAAACAGCAGGTCCTACTGTGAATCACCCACAACCCTCTAAAAGCTCCCACAGGCATGTGACTAGGCCTTGGAATCTAAGAGTACCTCAAGATACGATATGATGTGCAATACATGATAATATCTCGATATGGCGATACTGTGATCATTGATTATATTTCTCCTAATAACCAAAAACAAACAACTTGCATACCGTTAAGTCCTTATCCAGCTGTGGCCTATCTACACTATAAAAAACATACTTTTCATTTAAACAATAACTAACAGTTTTTCAATTTACAAAAAACAAAAACAATGAAATAAGTGTATAGTAGCTGTAGCTTAACAATAATGACAAAAATAATACAATAATCTAAAAGATTAAATTTTGTGATAATTCAATACATCAATATTTTGTCAAGACTCCTATTTGTGACACAAAACAAACTGAAGAAGAAATGTATTTCTCAACATATGTGTTTTGCATTTCATGTTTAGGTAAACAAGGTGCACTATTGATTCAGGTGGTGGACTATTATTGATAATGTCATATATTGAAAAGCAAGGATTAGCAACAAGAAGACAATAATACCGTATTTTTCGGACTATAAATCGCAGTTTTTTTCATAGTTTGGCCGGGGGTGCGACTTATACTCAGGAGCGACTTATGTGTGAAATTATAACCCACAATACCGTAAAATATCAAATAAAATGATTTAGCTCATTCACGTAAGAGACTAGACGTATAAGATTTCATGGGGTTTAGCGATTAGGAGTGACAGATTGTTTGGTAAACGTATAGCATGTTCTATATGTTATAGTTATTTGAATGACTCTTACCATAATATGTTACGTTAACATACCAGGCACGTTCTCAGTTGGTTATTTATGCCTCATATAACGTACACTTATTCAGCCTGTTGTTCACTATTCTTTATTTATTTTAAATTGCCTTTCAAATGTCTATTCTTGGTGTTGGGTTTTATCAAATAAATTTCCAAAAAAAAAGCAACTTATACTCCAGTGCGACTTATATATGTTTTTTTCCTTCTTTATTATGCATTTTCGGCCGGTGCGACTTATACTCCGGTGCGACTTATACTCCGAAAAATACGGTACATTTGAGTATATAAGGCAGGTTATTGAGGTTTAATAAAGGATGGTTATTGTGTTTATTTTAAACATTCATACATTACATTTTTCCAGTTTCTCATTACGTGTCCGAAAAGGGGTAGGAAAAAACCGAGCTTATTTATCCTACCACTTTTCGCTTCATAACAATCTCTAACACATGTGTTTGTACCCAATCAATAACACAACAGCACTGTTGGCGTGAACGCACTTTTTGTGTCTTTTTACGCATTGAAATCAGAAAGGACGTGCATTTCCGGAAGTCCGCAGATTTTTTTTTTTTTACCGACTCATTTTTATTTAACAGTTATTGAAATACATTGTGTGACATCATGCACAAAAGTGCACTTTATTTGTTATAAACTATTGTAGTGGCGTTCTGTACAAAAAGTGCACTTTAAATTAGTGTTTTGATATGTCATCTTAGTGACATCATGCACAAAAGTGCACTCATAGCTTGTTTTAAAATGTCTCTGACAATCTTGCACTTTCTGTTTTGAAATGACATGAATGTTTGTGCCACTGTTTAATAAATACAGTTTTGGTAAATTGACTTAGTTGTGATTTTCCTCTGTGCATGAAAGTTTAAAATGAGCACATATTAATGCAGTATGAACAAGAATGTGTTTATGTAGTTAAAGTTAAGTTAAGTTAAAGTACCAATGTTTGTCACACAAGGTGTGGTGAAATTTGTCCTCTGCATTTGACCCATCCCCTTGATCACCCCCTGGGAGGTGAGGGGAGCAGTGGGCAGCAGCGTAGCCGCGCCCGGGAATAATTTTTTGGTGATTTAACCCCCAATTCCAACCCTTGATGCTGAGTGCCAAGCAGTAGACACATAGAATCATCATACTGTTGTGATTAAATGCATTAAGTGTTCATTCAAGGCTAAGGCAAAATATTGAGATATATATCGTGTATCGGGACGTGGCCTAAAAAAAATTGAGATATTAATAAAAGGCCATATCGCCCAGCCCTAGTGTGAACGATTGGTAAAATTCCCAAAAAAAAGTGCAGTTGTTGTAAAATGTTTCTTTATTTTATTTGACAAATCAGACTAATTAGTGCATGGAAAAGTACTGACCGTTACACTAGCAGACATCCCAGAACAAGCTAGTCAGGTTACTTCTCGACCTCCAACCCAGATCCCACCTCACTCCTACCCACTTCTCCAAAGTGGGCTGGCTCAGGGTGAAGGACAGAGTAAAACAACTTGCACTGAGCCTAGTCTACAAAATTCGCTACACCTCCCTGATACCGAAGTACATGTCAAACAATAACCACAACACCAGGGGGAGCCCCACAAACCACGTCAAGCCCAGATTTCGATCTAACAAAAGGTTAGCTTAACTCATTCTCCTTCTATGCCACATCAATATGGAATGCACTCCCAACAGGTGTAAAAGAAAGTGTATCTGTACCCTCCTTCAAAACCGCACTTAAAGAACACCTCCAGGCAGCTACAACCCTGGCCTAACCGCCTCCCCGGATTGTAAATAATCAAATGTATATACTTGTTCTTATGCTTTCTGAGCTCACTATGTTCACTGCTCGCTGTACATAGCCTACAAAGTGAGACCTACACTGTTTCAATGTCCATTTCTCAGATGATAAACTTGTATGATGACTGAAATATGCTGATTATTATTATAGAGGTTTATTTGAAATAGGGACAGATACAAAAACATAGACATCTGAAACAGTTATGCGATGCATGCATCAGTGTTTGAAGCCAAAGCTAGCAACCTAACCCCCCAATCCCCCGGATTGTAAATAATTCAATGTATATACTCTGATGATTAACTTGTATGATGACTGTATTATGCTGATAGTATATATTTGTACCATGAATTGATTAACGTGTACCCTGACTTAAACAAGTTGAAAAACTTATTCGGGTGTTACCATTTGGTGGTCAATTGTACGGAATATGTACTGTACTGTGCAATTTACTAATAAAAGTTTCAAAAGAGAACGCAGGCTAGAGTTTGTTTTAACCGGAACAAAAATAGCAAGTATGAACGCACATCTTAATTCTTAGCAGCAGATGTGTTGGCACATGAACATGGGAAGCCTTCAATGCATCTTTGGCCAACAACAAGAACATTACAGCTTTGTCAGCTGGACCTCCAGCATGCAAGTGAAGGAACACTAGCATCACTGTGCCCACAGACAGAGGATAGGCAATGAATTAGAGGACCACAACCCTCAAAGCAGTCAGTTAAAGTCTGGCCAGGAAGGTTACCATGAATTGAGTAACGTGGACCCCGACTTAAACAAGTTGAAAAACTTATTCGGGTGTTACCAATTAGTGGTCAATTGTACGCAATATGTACTGTACTGAGTAAACTATTAATAAAAGTATATATCATATGGGGCAGCACGGTGGAACAGGGGTTAGTGCATGTGCCTCAAATACGAAGGTCGTGAGTAGTTCAATCCCAGGCTCGGGATCTTTCTGTGTGGAGTTTGCATGTTCTCTCCGTGACTGCGTGGGTTCCCTCCGGCTTCCTCCCGCCTCCAAAGACATGCACCTGGGGATAGGTTGAGTGGCATCACTAAATTGGCCCTAGTGTGTGAATGTTGTCTGTCTATCTGTGTTGGCCCTGTGATGAGGTGGCGACTTGTCCAGGGTGCACTGCAAAAACTGATATCTAAGTAAGATAAAATATATCAAATAAGGGTGATATTTGCTTATTTTCTGTCTGATAAGATAATTCTTCCCACTAAGCAGATTTTATGTTAGTGTTTTACTTGTTTTAAGGGTTTTGTTCCTAAATGATCTCAGTAAGATATTACAGCTTGTTGCTGAGATTTGATGACCTATATTGAGTAAAACATGCTTGAAACTAGAATGTCAACTGTTGCAAAGCTGTGTCATCAACACTCAAGTATAAAACTAAGGTAAAGTAATAATTTCTTACTTCAAGTATGAAAAAAAATTCATGATGTATGCATATCATTATGTCAAGACAATGGCACTAGCACTTACTTAATTTAAGTATATTTTTCAACATATTGAGCAAAAAGGTCTCTTTTTATACCGAGAAAAATGCACTTGTTATTAGTGAGAATATACTTATTTTAAGGTATTCTGGGTTCATTGAGGTTAGCTAATTTTACTTGTTTTGGAAAGTCTTGTTCTATTGGCAGATAATTTTGCTTAGTTCAAATAAAATACCCCTAATTTTAGTTTTTTTTTTTTAACACTGACTTTTTACATTGTGTACCCCGCCTTCCGCCCGAATGCAGCTGAGATAGGCTCCAGCACCCCCCTAGTGTGTGAATGTTTGATTGATTGAAACTTGTATTAGTAGATTGCACAGTACAGTACATATTCCGTACAATTGACCGCTAAATGGCAACACTAGAATACATTTTTCAACTTGTTTAAATCGGGGTCCATGTTAATCAATTCATGGTAGTGTGAATGTTGTCTGTCTATCTGTGTTGGCCCTGCGATGAGGTGGCGACTTGTCCAGGGTGTACCCCGCCTTCCGCCCCAATGCAGCTGAGATAGGCTATAGCACCCCCCGCGTCCCCAAAAGGGACAAGCGGTAAAAAATGGATGGATATGTACTGTACTGTGCAATCTACTAAAATAAAAGTTTCAATCAATCAATCAATGACCTAATTAGAGGCGAGATGCATTTTGCAAGTCATGTTCTTGCTTACATTAAGCAGTTCTTTATTTTTATGACAATGGTTTAATATCAGCACAGGAAGTGGTCATTCAACAAGGAATTTAACGGACGTGTACTTTCGTTAATACTATAACCACGGTGATAGTCACACTTCAGTAAAAGTGACAGGTATGGCCATAGTCGCTATTACGAAGCGTTAATGGAGAACAATGGTGACCCTGGGCGTTGTTTAGCATCGTACTAAGCGCGCTAAACGTGTAGCCTGCGGCTAGCTTAGCATAGCATAGCTAGCATACATAGCAGATTTATGAGCCATTCAAAAAATATGCTAGCTGCCGCCACTGAGGACACATGCAAACTGGCTCCATCGGCTAATTAACACATGGATGTTTTTAAACCAACATTGTTCCACAACTAAAAATAGGGACATGTTAGAGGGAGGGGGGAACTTTTGATGTCATGGCGATATATCCGGCCTGATCAAGAGACATGCCCAGCCCGGACACACAACCTCCGCCCTGTCACTGACTAAACATGGCAGCTGGGTACGTTACATAAAAACATGTAATTCACAAAAAAAATAAAACACATATGAAACAGAAAGCCAGAGACAACGTGGTAATATCACGGGGTTTACACATACACCCAAAAAACAAAAAAAACAAGCCAGGCCGACTTCCCGTGCTGCATCCCCGCCGTCGACTTACCGCTGTCACCGATGATGAGCAGCTTGAAGAGGTAGTCGTAGTCCCTGGCCATGCCGGTGGATAAGTGGCTCACCCCCGCCTTGTGAACGGCTTGTGTGGGTCCTTGTCCCTTCAAAAAAAAAAAAAAAAAACACTACACCCCAAGCCCCCTGTTTCGCTGGGATAAAACTACCGAAGCGAGGAGCGGTTTCCCTCCCGAGGCCGGTGTCGTTTATCTCCGGTTCTCGGCAGCCGGAAACTCCGCTTCCTCCTCTTGGTGGAACTGCACGGCGCATGCGCGAGAGGGGCGCGCTCATCGCGATTGAGGAACACTGTTAGCACACATTCAAATATGACGTCACGACTTGAACACGACCACACATTAACACTGAAAATGTCCGCTTTTTAAAGCAGTGTTTTTTCAACCTTTTCTGAGCCGGGGCACATTTTTTTTAATTGAAAAAATCCCGAGGCTACGGAGCCCCTAAAGGGACATGGGAGAAAAAAAAAAATTTTAGATTTTTTTTTTTTTTTTTTTTTTTTTTAGACATGTATCTCGTGCGCACGAGAAACTATCTCTTGTGCACAAGATAGTTTCTCCTGCGTAGGAGATACAGGTCTAAAAAAATAAAATACAATTATAAATGTTATTTTTAATTTTTTTTATAACTTTATAAAAAGTTTCTCGTGCGCACGATATGCATGTCTAAAAAATAAAAAATAAATAAATTATTTAAAAAAAATGTTCCCCCATGTCCCTTTTTTTTAGACATGTATTTAGTGCGCACGAGAAACTTTTTATAAAGTTATGAAATTTTTTTAAAATACAATTTAAAATATATATTTTTTTTAGACATGTATCTCTTACGCACGAGAAACTATCTCGTGCACAGAAGATAGTTTCTCGTGTGCACGAGATACATGTCTAAAAAAAATAAATAAATAAAATAAATTAGAAAAAAAATGTTTTTCCCCCATGTCCCTTTAGGGGCTCCGTAGCCTTGGGATTTTTTCAATGAAAACAAATGTGCAACGGCTCAGAAAAGGTTGAAAAACACTGCATTAATAAGCTATTATATTTTTTTTAGACATGTATAAATACATGATACATGACTAAAATTTTTTTTTTTTAAATAACAAAATTATAAATTATTATTATTATTTTTTATAACTTTATAAAAAGTTTCTCGTGCGCACAAAAAACTTTCTCGTGCGGTGTAGGGGCTCCGTCCGAGGCACACCACAAGCAGAAAACATTAAAAAAAATGAAACTCAGCAGCCGATATTGACAATAAAAAGTCGTTGTCGCAATTGTTGGATATGAATTCAAACCATAACCAAGCATGCATCACTATAGCTCTTGTCTCAAAGTAGGTGTACTGTCATGACCTGTCACATCACGCCCTGACTTATTTTGAGTTTTTTGGTGTTTTCCTGTGTGTAGTGTTTTAGTTCTTGTCCTACGCTCCTATTTTGTTGTTGATTGTCATGTCATGTACGGACGTACTTTGTGGACGCCGTCTGCTCCACACGCTGTAAGTCTTTGCTGTCGTCTGGCATTCTGTTTTTGTTTACTTTGCAGCCAGTTCAGTTTTAGTTTTGCATAGCCATCCCTAAGCTTCAATGCCTTTTCTTAGCGGCACTCGCCTTTTGTTTATTTTTGGTTTAAGCATTAGATACCCTTTCCCGACATTTACAAAGCAATTAGCTACCTGCTGCCACCTACTGATATGGAAGAGTATTACACGGTTACTCTGCCGAACTCTAGACAGCACCGACACTCAAAAACGGCACATTTGCGGGTTATGATTACTGGTTTGCAAAAAATATTTTTAACCCAATTAGGTGAAATTACATAAACTCCCACGGCCCACCAGACTGTATCTCATGGTACACTAGTGGGTGGTAACAGTGGTTGAAAAACAGTATTATGTATGTTGACAGACATCGAGCCTCAGCCTCTCCCAACAATGCTGCATACAACATGGACAGTTGTCATTTCTAGTAAGACTTGCAAGCTTTTGAAGTGCTTATGTGAATTGTTCAAGAATTTGCTGAGGACTTGGGTCATTTTATACTTGGAAGTTCTTGACCAAACTCACTTACCCAAAAATCTTGCTTTTTTTTTAAAAACTGAAATTGAAAGGCCTGAAGCTAGTCAAAGGTGAACGAGAGCAGTAATTCTCAAACTGTGATACACATTGCTCTATTTAGTGCGGGGGTCAGCAACCCTCGGCTCTCGAGTCACATGCGGCTCTTTAGTGGCTCCCTGGAGCTTTTTCAAAAATGGAAAAATATATTTGTTTTATTAATGTTTCTGTAGGACAAACATAACACAAACCTTCCCAATTGTTAGAAACCCCATTGTTTAATATGGTTATGTTTATGCTTCACTGATGACAGTATTTGGCCTGCGCTGATTTGTCCTACTAATATTGGCAGTCTTTGAACTCACCATAGTTTGTTTACATGTACAACTTTCTCTATTGCTGCCACAGAAAGACGTGTTTTATGCCACTCCTTTGTCTCATTTTGTCCACCAAACGTTTTATGCTGTGCGTGAATGCACAAAGGTGAGCTTTGTTGATGTTATTGACTTGCGTGGCGTGCTAATAATCCATGCCAACATGCTATTTAGGCTAGCTGCATGTACATATTGCACCATTATGCCTCGTTTGTAGGTATATTTGAGTTAATTATGTCCTCTGTGTATTTAATTTATATTTGCATGTCTCATGACACATTATCCGTATGTAATATTGGCTGCATTTCGTATTGTGTGCCATGTTGTTCCAGACCACAGCAAACGTTACCCAGCTTGCAAAGATTGTAATAAATCCATTAGAAGAAGACAGCCTGTCCTTTCCTTTAACTTGGACACCTTTGGCCATTCTAAGCCAGTAATTTCCAGGAGTTATCTAACCCTCTGAGACACTTACTTAATGTGTTGCCTTCATTATAACACTTACATAAGGCTTTTAACTTTTTGCGGCTCCAGATTTGTTTTTCGGTCCAATATGGCTCTTTCAACACGTTGGGTTGCCGACCCCTGATCTAGGGGTATGCCAAATAATCACTTAAATAGTCAAAGACAGTGTTACTGTTCAAACTGTGGTAATGTTACCGACAGTGGCCAATAATATCAAATATACTGGTTAACAAAAACCTCTGCCTTGTTTTTTAATGAATATTTAGGCCTACTACGCTACTGTATTTTAATGTCGGTTCTTGAAGAGCCAAATATTTTTTCAGGTGTTACTTTGAGAACCACTGAAATAGAGCATGTGTTCCCAAATATTAGACGTTCCAGACTGAAATTAGGTATTTTTATTTTATACTGCCTTTTTACAACCACAACAATGGTCTTGTTAGAGACACCCCCCTCTCCCCCCAAATGTCTTATGTAATTTTGACAAAAACTTAACAGATTGGGGTGAAAAATTAATACATCGGAATTGTAAATCCTTTTTACTAAAATTGAAACAAATCAAAACCTCAGTACAGGGCTTGTTGCTGCACACATTTTGTAAAATAACTGAGCTATAAATTGGGGTTAAAGGCCATTAAAATAATCAAAGAGTCGGGGGGTGGTGTGATTGAAAGGCTAAGCAGATGTTTTGCAGCACAGGAACTTGTGGCACATTTTAAAAGACAACCAGCACATTGTGTATTTCGACAGCCCGTTAAGAATCTGTGTTGGGTCATTTCAGGGGTGAAAACTATTTTTCAGCAGTTCCGCATTCACATGGTCTTTTAGATAACTGAAAACAATTCAATTCAGAGCCTACCAAATTAGACAACTACAAAATAAAAATGCATAATCCTCTAGTCCAATTGTGAATTTGCTGTGGAAAATAAGGTGGGAAGAAAGCTGAGAGGGCAAATTACACGTCACTTCTTGCTGATGTGTGTACTGGCTGGCAAGTATCTTGAGTTCCTGTGTGGGAAAACCGTCTCCACTCTAAGGGGCAACATTAGCAGACGAGTGGTGTTTGAAGCTCTGGAGAGCATGTCAGTCCATCTACTGTTTGACTTCAATAGCTCAATCACGTTAGTATGGTGTCATCTATCTCTTCATTGGAGTCTGGCAGGCTGGCGATCTTCTTCAGCGAGCGGCGGTGACATTCTGAGAGAAGGTCGTTGCTTGCCGAATCCAGAATGGCGGTAATCATCTGAGCGACAAAGCAGAGCATCAAAAGTTTTCCAGTGAAAATATTTTCCCATTTGCATTTCTCACTGCTGTTTGTCATACCTGAAAGTATTCTTCTCCCTGTCGCAGTCGGAGCAGGTTGACGATGGTGTGTTCACTCTGGGCTCTCACGCTGGTGTTCTTGTCCTTGGTGTTGTCTAAAAGTGTCTTCAGCAAAGACTTGATCTGACCCGTCTCCAAAGCAGGCGTAGCCGGATCTTGAAAGACCCACCACAGGACCTGCTCTGACACAAGCCTGATGTCGCTGGACTGGTTCTGAAGACACTGTGGGGTCACACACGCACACATTTTAATTCTAATAGTTTTAATGGTAACCTAAACAGAACGTGGTTTGACAGCGTTATCCACAGGGCGGAAAAAAAGAGAGCAGCTACGAATCCACTTGAGGGCGCTGTCTCACAAGTTAAACCACTCAAGTTTTTCCAGTAGGAAGATCCCAAAGCTGTGATGTTGTGTAACTGCATGTATACTGTAAGTATTTTATTAATATGTACAACAAAAATGTAAATGTGCCATCATGTCAATAAAGCTTTTTATTCTATTGTTTGTCAGACTATATGTAATATAGACAGTGTTTCCCCCAGAATATTTGTTAGTTAAGGTGGTGTCTCTCCAGGGGGGAAGGAGGCGTCGCCCGGGACAGGCGGACACGGACGGGGAAGGGCCTGGGTGGGTGTAAGGAACAGTGTAATTTGGCCTGTCGCCACCATCACGTCTCCATCTCATCGCTGCCGGGAGGGGGGGGGCAATAGACTACAGACTGTGGTAAAGTAGGCCGGCTTCGTCGCATGAAAATGAAGAAGCCTACAATGTTTGGTTGTGTTTTCCGCTCTGTATGCTGAATGGCAATATAAGATGTATATCACAATATTTTTTCCGTAATGTAAAAACAAAACACAAAACAGTCCTGGTTACCTGAGATACTAAGTATGTCATTATTTGGACTTAGTAAATATTGACTTACTAAGACAAAATAATGACTAAGTCAAATGAATGACTTACTGTAAATAAGCGTTTGCAATAAGCGTTTGAAAAAAAAAGAGTTAAAAGTGGGGCCACATGCTGACATATGCTCAACTCATCATGCTTAATTTACAGGACAAAAAAATAAAATATATATATATTTTCTTTACATTGTTTTTAAGACTTTCAGTGTTTCCCACACATTCATTTATTTGTGGCGGCCCGCCACGAAAGAATTACGTCCGCCACAAATTTTAAATAAAAATAAAATAAAATAATTTTTTTTTTTTTTGGGTCCTGTCCAGCTTCTCAGGCAAACATATAGTTGATGTAGATGCCCATATAGGCTGTTCAGATTTACTTTACATAAGAGAAGTGTAGGATACTTCTCTTGTTGCCTTATTTGTATTTGACCACTACTGTTTTCTGTTTATTTGTTACTGACTGTGGCAGGACACCTCCGCCTCTGTTTCACTTTATGTTGCTGGTAAATAATATGGTTGTAGTAGTCGGCTAAAGTTAAATTATTTAGTATGCACTAATTAAAGGGGCAGAGCTTTAAGAGACATTTTAGCTTTTATATTTTATAAGATATATTTTTTGTAAGAACCACAATTAATAAATATATTTAAGTGAATAACTTATTGTTCAAATCTGTATATAAATATGTACATAAAGTGTTGTAATTATATTGTAAAATGGATGGATGGATGAATGGACGTTTAAAACAAAACTGTTATTATTAATTAGTAAGTATACATTTTTTGAGCCTTTTTAGAGAAAATCATATCATTGTAGTAAATTATGCAAATTACTCGATGATGTCATGGTGACCACGCCCACAGCCACGCCCCCACCGCCACAGGTATCTTGCCAGTTTATGGGAAACACTGACTTTAGTTTAAGCGGTGGCACTTTGTTGTTAAGGCGGCCGCCTTAACAACAATGAGCTGCGGGAAACCATGATAGAAAATAGCAAATTGTTCTTTGAGAGCAACAAGAAAAGCACAAAGTGTTTAATGCCTTTTTATTTTTTAACCACTAAAATTGTTCTTTGAGTGCAATAGGCAACATAGGTTTAATGTATTTTAAGATTTTCCATTAAGATAAAGCCAATATTGATATTTTTTTGTAGTTCCCTTGAAAAGTATCAATATACATTTTGGTACCGGTGCCAAATGATTGGTATGGGTTCAGGGGTTAAAATGCATGTCTGTTGGCAAGTCTGTTGGTCACTCCCCGCATGGGGGTGTCACTGATGTCATATTAATACAGATTTATTTTTCTAATATTTTCGCCATGACCAGTAGGGTCCCAAAGATCAGAACTGGTCGATCGCGATTGACGGGTTGGCGACCCCTGCGGTACGTGATAATGTCATTTCTAAGAAGTTCATTTAAATTAGTTTCACAGTCGAGTCAAGACAATGATAAGATTACTATGATATCTACAATTGGTGTGATAACGTGTGAGTCTGTGACTAATTATATTTGTGTACAATTATATAATAGATAAGTTAAATAATGTTTAATTAAATAAAACCCTACAACTAGCGGTGTAACGGTACACAAAAATTTCGGTACGGTACGTACCTCGGTTTAGAGGTCACGGTTCGGTTAATTTTCGGTACAGTAAGAAAATGACAAAATGTAAATTTTTGGGTTATTTATTTACCAAATTTGCAAAATTTTCCACCAAAAATATTTTTCTTAGTGGAATATTTGATGTGAAGTAATGGGAACCTTGGATAGGTCAATAATTCATAATAACATTGATTTTGATTCAATATTATGTTTTGAGCAATGACAGTTTGAAAGAAAAAAAAAACAGCTTTGTTTCATTAGTCAACATTGCAACTTTTTCTAAATTACATTTAACCTTTAAGCTTTTTTATTTCACTTTTGCTATGTTTTTGTTTATTTTAATAGTATTTTTAGAATGTGCCGTGGGCCTTTAAAACATTAGCTGTGGGCCGCAAATGGCCTCCGGGGCACACTTTTGACACCCCTGCTATAGATAATAAAAAATTAAATCTGATATATCTATGGATAAAAAGCAGAGCCTGGTGGAAACTCGTTCGGAACCGGAACCCCCGTACCAAAACGGTTCAATACAAATACACGTACCGTTACACCCCTACCTACAACAATGGTGTCTAAAATGATATATATTAGATCTTACATAAATTAGCTTTTTAACCTAGAACACAAAGAAAAAACGTGGTGTTTCATTCAGATATCTCAGCATATATTGATCTACACTAGCATCTTTAATGTATCGAAGTGACTGCCCTCTGTCTGTTCTTCACCTGTAAAAAGTTCAGACACCCCTTTCCTACAAGAACCTGCATGTATGCGAGATGATATGTCATCTAAGTGCCAGTTCTGTTGTGCTATATACCTTGACAAACTGCGTGATGATGCGCTGGGAAATATTACTGCTTCCATCCACGCTGAGCTGGTGTCTCATCAGGAATCCCATCCCTCTAATCCCGCTACAAGCAATGGGAATCTGGAAGAGGAATTCAATCACATGAAAAGGTCATATTTACAAGAATGACTCGTGTGCGTGTATTACAGTACAGGTAGCCAAGTCTTACTTTTTTTTTTCTTTTGAATTGTAGTTTTACTGCTTTTTTTACATCACGGCCAGGGGACTACAAATGAAAAATGTGACCCCTGCTGGCAAAATGAGTCGGAATATGCACAGGCTAATTTTGACCTACAGGAAAATAAGTGAAAAAAATTGATCTTGGTTGAAATTGAGATTTTCACAAAAATGAGTCCATAAAGCCACAATCTAGCGATCCCAATCATTGACATAGCAAGAAAACATCTTAAATCACCTTTATTTGAAGGTTTTGTACGAGGTATGTCTTCAGAAATTAGTCCTTTGTGTTAAAATTCCTTGAGAAAATCAAGTGTTTTCAACGCTCACTCGCGGCAATAAGGGGGAATCCCCCTAGCCATATTTGGTATCATTGTGACGCCAAGTTTACCTACTTTCTAAAAATGAGCATGGAATTCCCGATGACGCCATTCTGAACCAATATAATTCGAGTTTTTAAACCTGTCCCGACGTAAACAAATCCGGCTTGTTGCTAACCGGAACACCGGTCGCTGTGAGGCGTACCCTCATTGGTTGAATCACCCCGCGCGGTGCATTGTGGTATCATGGCAGCGCCCTGATGAAAAACAACACACAGTAATTCGAGCGGAATATTTGGTGAAAAAAGGTGATTTTCGAACATTTAATTATTATTTTTGTGGATAAGTTAGACTGTTTTACATTCCGTAATGGATTTAGAAGGTGGAGAGGGTACACAGGCGGTTGCAAGTGCGCTAAATTCACTGCAGTCGGCGAATCTTCTTAGTGCTGCTGGTCAGGAATATTACGGACAGCTGACCAGCTGACAAACTGACCAGTGAACAAAAAAACTGTGACATAACAGTGTTGAAATTTTTGTACATAACCGTTTTCAATAGAGTTGAATATATATTTTTCCTTTAGACATGGGATTTGACTTTAATTGTACCAATTTTGGTGTTGCTACAAGGACTCTTAGGGTATGGTTGCTATGGAGTTTTGTTTTGGCACATTCTGTTCTGGAACAGTAAACTTTAAGCTGTTTTTTCTCAAAACGGACCCTCAAACTTGGTCGACTTCAATCGGATGTAACTCGGTCATTTTCTGTCCGATTCCAACAAACCATATATCATTTTGAAGGTCTTTAGATGGAGAATGTGTAAATAACAATAACTCAGTTTTTAAAATTTCCTCATTGTGACTGATTTTGCCAGCACAGGTCACAAATAGCCTTCTGGCTAATTCTGGCTTTTTTGTGTTTAATGAAATTGCATAGTCCCCTTTGAAATAAACTACTCTTAATCTTAAAATAGTCAATGGTAATACTAAGTAAAACACACAAAAGGAGTGATGAGATTCTCAAAGTCAAACACACTTCTAAGATTCCCCCTCACCCTGTCAGCAGTGGCGTTGGTCAGAATGGTCTCCGTCACACTATCGCCGTATTCCTTCCCACACAACTTTGCAGGCGCACATTTGACAGCTATGGCCAAAGCCATGCTGCGACCGTGACGCACCATCCAGTCCACACCTGACATATCCGCTGAAAAAAGTAAAAGTCACAATAAATAAATGAGTAATATATACAGACTTATGCTTCAGGAAAAAAACATATACCGTATTTTTCGGACTATAAGTCGCAGTTTTTTTCATAGTGCGACTTATACTCAGGAGCGACTTATGTGTGAAATTATTAACACATTACCGTAAAATATCAAATAGTATTATTTAGCTCATTCACGTAAGAGACTAGACCAGGGGTCGGCAACCCGCGGCTCCGGAGCCGCATGCGGCTCCTTGACCACTCTGATGCGGCTCAGCTATATGCATGCCGACCCCCTCGATTTTCCCAGGAGACTTATGGATGTCAGTGTCTCTCATAGATTGCTCCCAGGGAAAAATAATCATATTAACACTCTAATTACTATATAAAGGGCGTGCCCTAACTGCACTGCAGTAATTGTCCTCTATAGCATTTACTTACAGCGTGTCAGTCCAGCCACATGTTGCATGTTGTTATTACTTACTCACACAGGAGACAGCAAAGCATACTTACTCATCAGCCACACAGCTTACACTGACGGTAGCCGTATCAAACAACTTCAACATTGTTACGTTACAAATATGCGCCACACTGTGAACCCACACCAAAAAAGAATGAAAAACACATTTCTGGAGAACATCCCACTGTAACACAACATAAACACAACACAACCATTACCCAGAATCCCATGCAGTCCTGACTCTTCCGGTCTACATTATACACCCCGCTACCACCAAATCCCCCCACACATCAACCCCCCCCCCCTCTTCGTGGTTGGTTGAGCGGAAGAGTTAGGGCTGCATGGGATTCTGGGTATTGGTACCGTCAGTGTAAGATGTGTGGCAGCTGAGTTAGTAGCCTTGCTGTCTCTTACGTGAGCAAGCTAAAGCTGCATTCCACTTGTGGTCGAGCAGGAACACTGCTTGGGCAGACTGTAGAGGGCGCCAAATGCAGGGCCATCACACTCTGAGATTCGGGAGTCTCCCGGGAAAAATGAGAGGGTTGGCAAGTGTGACGCATGCGACATTCATCCAAAACTCGCGGGCTGCACTAACATCAAATTTCCACATTATAGTGCGTGCCGGTGCGTGTGTCTGAGACCCCTGGTTAACATAGCACAAAGCATGTAAGCTTTGTATGCAGTGTTTTTCATTTTAAATTTTAAAAACATTTTTGTGGCTCCCATTACTTTCTTTAATTTGTGAAACTTGCCAAAATGGCTCTTTGAGTGGTAAAGGTTGCCGACCCCTGGACTAGACGTATAAGATTTCATGGGATTTAGCGATTAGGAGTGACAGATTGTTTGGTAAACGTATAGCATGTTCTAAATGTTATAGTTATTTGAATGACTCTTACCATAATATGTTACGTTAACATACCAGGCACGTTCTCAGTTGGTTATTTATGCCTCATATAACGTACACTTATTCAGCCTGTTGTTCACTATTCTTTATTTATTTTAAATTGCCTTTCAAATGTCTATTCTTGGTGTTGGCTTTTATCAAATAAATTTCCCCAAAAAATGCGACTTATACTCCAGTGCGACTTTTATATGTTTTTTTCCTTCTTTATTATGCATTTTCGGCCGCTGCGACTTATACTCCGGAGCGACTTACGGTATACTCCGAAAAATACGGTACTGTTAAACTAGATGAGTGAGAAGGTACTTTAGACCAGTGGTTCTCAACCTTTTTTCAGTGATGTACCCCCTGTGAATTTTTTAAAAATTCAAGCATTTTTGGTTGAAAAAAAGAGATAAAGAAGTAAAATACAGCACTATGTCATCAGTTTCTGATTTATTAAATTGTATAACAGTGCAAAATATTGCTCATTTGTTGTGGTCTTTCTTGAACTATTTGGAAAAATATATATATAAAAATAACTAAAAACTTGTTGAAAAATAAACAAGTGATTCAATTATAAATAAAGATTTCTACACATAGAAGTAATCATCAACTTAAAGTGCCCTCTTTGGGGATTGTAATAGAGATCCATCTGGATTCATGAACTTAATTCTAAACATTTCTTCACAAAAAAATAAATCTTTAACATCAATATTAATGGAACATGTCCACAAAAAATCTAGCTGTCAACACTGAATATTGCATTGTTGCATTTCTTTTCACAGTTCTTTTTGAGAGACATTTTAAAAAAATCTCACGTACCCCTTGGCATACCTTCAAGTACCCCCAGGGGTGCGCGTACCCCCATTTGAGAACCACTGCTTTAGACATACACAGGACAATAAATTGGTATTTAGCTACAAACCCAAGATGTGCTGAAGCAACACGCTCTTCAACTCTTCGTCTGACAGAAACGGGCTGAGTTCACCAACACAGCCTGCTGAAGCCATTCGAGTTGCATCCTATGTACACACACACACACACATACTGGTTATCATTTGGAATGGGGACCAATTTTTGATCATCACTTGTGGGGACCACCCTTTCTACAGGTTGTGGAGGCATAAAAAAATGTATGTAAAATGGCCACTGCCCAGTTAGCTCATACACGTCTTTAAATATCTGGATTGATGAAGCAATGTGCTGGTCATTCTTACTGGGGACCGTGGGGGAAAAAGACTTAATATGGTTCATGGGGACCGAATTTAAATAATTTTGCATAATTCACACAAATTTGTACGTGACTAATGAGTACCATAAAAAAATTTAAAAAAAAAAAAGTTCAAATGAAATATGACATGATCCTCAGAATATAGCAACTACAGCTGTCCTCTTATAGGAAGTTTCACCACTTAAATGTTAAAGCAAATCCTGCATCTTCTGTGACATTACTAAAAACTGCTATTTAGCAGTAATGAAGTTGTCTGTAACTCCAACTACCATATATAGAAGGATGGAACATTCTGAATGTGAATCATACTTTAAGGTAACAATGTTTTATAATCATGCTGTATGAAAATGCTTAAAAATCACTTAGGCATCTTCAGAATGGATCTGACTATCATTTAAAAAGGTTTCCCTTTAGGGGACCTGTTTTTTTGTCCCCATACCGTCAGAGGTCCCCTAAAGGTGACTGTGTAAACAGAGCGATGTCCTCATTAAGTAAGCATTGCCGGAACACACACACACACACACACACACACACACACACACACACACACACACACACACACACACACACACACACACACACACACACACACACACACACACACACACACACACACACACACACACACACACACACACACACACACACACACACACACACACACACACACACACACACACACACACACACACACACACACACAGACACACGCACACACACACAGATGGGCAGACATTATAAGAGACTATTGACTGACATGGAGCATACACTATCTCTGCTGCAAACCACATCCTCTCACATACTTCTGTTTATCCATGCCACAAAATACATAACTCAAATGTTCTCAGTTTTTTTGTTTTTTTTAACTGTATTGTGGAAATACAATTTACAGCCATGCCACCACAGATGTTATAAAAGTCTCACTTCCAGTTTTATGCTTCAAGTTCCAGTGGCATACCTCATCATGTCCCAGCATGCCTAGTAATGTGCTGATGATGTTCTTGCGGATGTTTGGGTCCACCTTTGATCCAGCCCCTTGAATGACGAACCGTAAAGCTTGTAGCATTGTCTCCCTATCAGAAGGCACAGTAACAGGCAACGAGACATGTAATTAACAAAACATACACAATTAGAGAAGCACAGTAACAGACGACCACAAGGTAATACACACGGGATACAAACAACTGCACTGTACTGTCTATTCTTATACAACTTTGATGATCAAATTACAGCATTTTGTAAACCACGCAGCTTTAAATAATTACAATAAAACATGCATAACAGAAATTCATGGCCGTACACGACCACAATGTATCCCAACAGACGAACATTCTCCAGTTATCGTTCTGATGTGTAATAATAATACATTTGATTTACAATGCACTATACATTTCCAGAGTTTCATACTTTGTTCTTATATGGATGTTTATTCCCCAAATAAATGTGCACCTTTCCAAATTGTATATTATAGCTGTAAAGCCTTATTTGTACCTTATTCATGAACTTAATCAAAAGACTAACCTGTAGGGGTGTAACGGTACGTGTATTTGTGTTGAACCGTTTTGGTACGGGGGTTCCGGTTCGGTTCGGAGGTGTACCGAACGAATTTCCACACGAACATATTAAGTAGCGTAACATTGTGTAAACAATGCACACTGAGGCACAACACACGGCATGCTAGCAGCTAACGGGCTACGATAGACTGACCATACGTCCTCTTTTCACCGGACATGTCCTCTTTTGCGGAGCTGTCAGGGCGGAGTTTCTTAAATGCCTCAAATGTCCGGCATTTTGAGTTAGGGTTGCGTGTATTTTCAATGTGCGTTCAGGGTTAAGAAGGGGTTAAAAACAAAAGAAAATTGTGCGCGCAGCAGCATTGGTGAGGGAGGGGCAGAGACAGAGAGAGCGAGAGAGTTATGATAAACGCGCATGCGTCGCCAGGCTCTGCTTTTTATCCATAGATTTATCACATTTAATTTTTCATTATCTATAGCAGGGGTGTCAAAAGTGTGCCCCGGAGGCCATTTGCAGCCCACAGCTAATGTTTTAAAGGCCCACGGCACATTCTAAAAATACTATTAAAATAAACAAAAACATAACAAAAGTGAAATAAAAAAGCTTAAAGGTTAAATGTAATTTAGAAAAAGTTGCAATGTTGACTAATAAAACAAATCGGTTTTTTTCTTTCAAACTGTCATTGCTCAAAACATAATATTGAATCAAAATCAATGTTATTATGAATTATTGACCTATCCAAGGTTCCGATTACTTCACATCAAATATTCCACTAAGAAAAATATTTTTGGTGGAAGATTTTGCAAATTTGGTAAATAAATAACCCAAAAATTTATATTTTGTTGTTTTCTTACTGTACCGAAAATGAACCGAACCGTGACCTCTAAACCGAGGTTTAGAGGTTTTTTAATCGAACCAAAATTTTTGTGTACCATTACACCCCTACTAACCTGCCTTACTTGTTGACAACAGAACATGTTATTTTAGTTGACTATTGCTCACAATTTTTTAATGACTGTTGAAACAAAATGTTAAAAATAAAAATGGCACTTTTTCTATAACTGAAATTGTAGTATTTGACTTATTTAGCACAAACAGTGTTTATTTTTAAAGAAAAAAAAGTAAAATAAGCATAATGTGTTCATTTGTTAAACAAGATGTGACCTGACACTAGTTTAAGAGAAGTACTGCTGCATATATCGGTAGATATGGGAATCGGCAATCGGAGTGCTGCCCGTATCGTCATATCGGTAAGAAAGCCAATATGAAGCGTTTTTATTAATACCGTATTTTTCGGAGTATAAGTCGCTCCAGAGTATAAGTCGCACTGGCCGAAAATGCATAATATAGAAGGAAAAAAACATATATAAGTCGCACTGGAGTATAAGTCGCATTTTTGGGGGAAATTTATTTGATAAAATCCAACACCAAGAATAGACATTTGAAAGGCAATTTAAAATAAATAAAGAATAGTGAACAACAGGCTGAATAAGTGTACGTTATATGACACATAAATAACCAACTGATAACGTGCCTGGTATGTTAACGTAACATATTATGGTAAGAGTCATTCAAATAACTATAACATATAGAACATGCTATACGTTTACCAAACAATCTGTCACTCTTAATCGCTAAATCCCATGAAATCTTATACGTCTAGTCTCTTACGTGAATGAGCTAAATAATATTATTTGATATTTTACGCTAATGTGTTAATAATTTTACACATATGTCGCTCCTGAGTATAAGTCGCACCCCCGGCCAAACTATGAAAAAAACTGCGACTTATAATCCGAAAAATACGGTAATATAAATGAGTGTTATTCACTGTTTAAATGGTCAAATATAATTTTCTTCCTTCAGAGTACTCATAATCTCATAATACTATCTCCCCATTTGTCTATTGACGACATTATGTCAGAATCAACAGGGGTTCCAGCTTGCCTTATCATTTTTTATGCCTTTGATAGAAGTCAATGGTATTTGTATCAATGTCAATTTGCTGAGTTTGTTCTACAATATTCTCATGCATTCCGATATGCAGGTATCTGATGATCATAGGTCTGCTCCACCTAGTGTCAGATTTTGAATTATAGTATACTCACCTGATCAAAACAACTCCATAGTTAGTCTAATGTAAAGGAAATTCAATTTTGAGATGTCAAAGGGATAAGCGGTAGAAAATGGATAGATGGAAGTAGTAAATACCGTATTTTTCGGACTATAAGTCGCAGTTTTTTTCATAGTTTGGCCGGGGGTGCGACTTGTCCTCAGGAGCGACTTATGTGTGAAATTATTAACACATTAGCGTAAAATATCAAATAATATTATTTAGCTCATTCACGTAAGAGACTAGACGTATAAGATTTCATGGGATTTAGCGATTAGGAGTGACAGATTGTTTGGTAAACGTATAGCATGTTCTATATGTTATAGTTATTTGAATGACTCTTACCATAATATGTTACGTTAACATACCAGGCACGTTCTCAGTTGGTTATTTATGCATCATATAACGTACACTTATTCAGCTTGTTGTTCATTATTCTTTATTTATTTTAAATTGCCTTTCAAATGTCTATTCTTGGTGTTGGGTTTTATCAAATAAATTTCCCCAAAAAATGCGACTTATACTCCAGTGCGACTTATATGTTTTTTTCCTTCTTTATTATGCATTTTCAGCCGGTGCGATTTATACTCCGGAGCGACTTATACTCCGAAAAATACGGTATACAAAATACATATATTTGAAAGCAAAGTTTTCTGCACTCAAAAAAATTCCACAGCAAAGGGGAACCTAACCAGTAGTCAAGCAGCAGACAGGCGTTCCTTAAACAACAAATTGCCATTGTTGTCTGTTGCAGGACTAAAAACCGCATTCCCAAGCCTACGTCCTTACAGAATGAGGTACCGCTGCCCCATTATATCACCATGGGATATAATATACCTTGTATAACACACCTTTCCAACAGCCAAATATCTTTTGGTTCAATTATTCCATTTTGGATCAATCAGTACTCTACAGCAGGTGTACACACCTCACTCCAGAGTCCTCTGCGTTGCGAATGGCAGCGAGTTGCTCTGTGAAGAGCGGGTCCACCTTTGTGTGGATGGAAACCAGTTGGCCCAGAGCTTCAGCAGCCCTTAACCTCACTGCACGACTTGAGTCCTGCAGAGCCTTAAGAAAGGTGGTCTGCAGCTGTGGCAAGAAAGGCTTCAGGGCAATACCGACCTGCAAGACAGAATACCAGGGGTTAGGGTAATGGTCTGTGATTATCTGATAGGGCGTTTCCAAGCAGGGGATCAAACAACAGACCTTTGCCAGCAGCAGGGTGAGAGTCTCTAGCAGCGCAGTCTTCACTGTCCAAGCAAAGCGGTCACCCAAAATACGAATAAGTGGACCAGTGATGTTGACCACAGAGGGCCTTAGGGCCTCAGGGGACGTCAGTTTGATGACCCCTCCTAATGCTTTGGCTGCTTCTTCTTTCTGCTCAGGACTACCAGTTAAGACCCCTTCTCTCAGGACAGGCAGTATGCAAGTAACACCCTGTAAACAAAAAAAGATCATCATTAACAGAGCAGCAGTTGATTGCTTTGGTTTTAAAACAGTTTACATTCATTTATCTATTGTACCAACAAAATAAAATGTCATTTCATTATACATTAAAAGTAGGGATGTCCGATAATATCGGACCGCCGATACTATCAGCCGATATATGCTTTGAAATGTAATATCGGAAATTATCAGTATCAGTTACGTAATTATTGGTATCGGTTTCAAAAATGTAAATTTGTGACTTTTTAAAACGCCGCTGTGTACACGGACGTAGGGAGAAGTACAGAGCGCCAATAAACCTTAAAGGCACTGCCTTCGCGTGCCGGCCCAATCACATAATATCTACGGCTTTTCACACACACAAGTGAATAAGGCATAATTGGTCAACAGCCATACAGGTCACACTGAGGGTGTCGTATAAACAACTTTAACACTGTTACAAATATGCGCCACACTGTAAACCCACAACAAACAAGAATGACAAACACATTTCGGGAGAACATCCGCACCGTAACACAACATAAACACAACAGAACAAATACCCAGAATTCTTGCAGGACTTACTCTTCCGGGACGCTACAATATACACCCCCCGCTAACTCCGCCCACCTCAACCTCCTCATAGTCTCTCTCAGGGAGAGCATGTCCCAAATTCCAAGCTGCTGTTTTGAGGCATGTTAAAAAATAATTGCACTTTGTGACTTCAATAATAAATATGGCAGTGCCATGTTGGCATTTTTTTCCATAACTTGAGTTGATTTATTTTGGAAAACCTTGTTACATTGTTTAATGCATCCAGCGGGGCATCACAACAAAATTAGGCATAATAATGTGTTAATTCCACGACTGTATATATCGGTATCGGTTGATATTGGAGTGGACAATATCGGAATATCGGATATCTGCAAAAAAGCCATTATCGGACATCTCTAGTCTAGTCTAGTTACACAGCATTAAAACATTAGTTAGCTTAAAAAAGCATCAACAATTATTTTTTATTTTAGATCAACAGTATGTAACCATTTGCACACGTACGAAAACTTTAATCTAAATTGAAATAGGCAGGTATGGAGCAAAGGAATGTCAACAAAATGCAATAGGTTCAAAAATCAGTCCATTCCTATTCTACCATAAAATCCTATTATCCTTATGTCTGTGGTGAGACTTAACATGCAGGCAATTGCTATTTTGGATTATGTCGACATCAGTCAGCCAGTCCAAGGGCATAAACATGTATTTGGTATCATACAGTACAGGGGTGTCCAAACTTTTTCCACTGAAGGCCACACACTGAAAAATCAAAGCAAGCGGGGGCCATTTTGATATTTTTTATTTTAAAAACCAATACAAAATTTGTTTAAAAAAATATACGTTGAGGCCTCCACTTAGGCTTGATCAAAGGGTTTTGGTCAAATAAATATAAAAAATGTGTCATTATCATGTGTCATCATTGGGACGGTATAGCTCGTTTGGTAGAGTGGCTGTGCCAGCAACTTGAGGGTTTCAGGTTCGATCCCCGCTTCTGCCCCATCCTTGGGCACGACACTTTACCCACCTGTTCCCAGTGCCACCCACACCGGTTTAAAAATGTAACTTAGATATTGGGTTTCACAATGTAAAGCGCTTTGAGTCACTAGAGAAAAGTGCCATATAAATATAGTTCACTTCACATTATTCAGTATTATTATTCAAGGTCAATATTAAGTTGTAGGCCCTTTTTGTCAAATAAAATCCTGTTTTCTTATGGAAAAAACACAAAGTATGCAATATTTTCACCCAATAAAAATTTTAAGTGGAATATTTTGGATGATATAATAATTGGAGCCTTAAACAGGTCAATAACTCATAACATTGATTTTAATTAATTATTATTTTTTGAGCAATGACACTCCAAAAAAAAAGTCCCACTAAAATGATTGGGGATCCAAAAAGGTCCTGCTCAGTAAAGTTAAAAAAAAATAAATCATACATTTTTTTTAACTTTTAACACAATTGTCTCAAGATCAACTTCAGATCTATCCGTCAATTATAATTTTTATTGTTGTTTATGTTTTTTGTTTGTTTGTTTTAGGCCCTTCTTTAAAAAATAAAAAAAATAAAAACTTAGTTTTTTAAATGGCAAACACAAAATATGCAACATTTCCCAAAATTCATAATAACATTGATTTTGATTAATTATAATTTTTTAAAGAAAGTTTGTGTTATTAGAGTAAACATTGTAACATTTTCTTGTTACATTTCACCTGTTTGCTCTTTTATACCCCTTTTTATGTTCTGATTTTTTTTAATCGTATTATTAGAATGTGCCGTGGGGCCGTTAAAAAATGACCTGCGGGCCGCAAATGGCCCCCGGGCCGCACTTTGGACACCCCTGATATAGTATAATGAGTTACCTTTTTGGGCAAACAGAAACCAGGCAGATGTTGACCCTTTACATCAGCAGCTACTGATCTGATGTCTCGATGAAGGTCGTCAATAAGAGCCAGCTGGCTGCTTGCGTCCAGTTTCTATTTGAAGAAAAACAAACAGTGGGTGTGTGGGTGTTGAACAACTTCCAGAAGGAGAATATTTGGAGAGCAAAATGAGCGTACCCTTGTGATGGAGTTGATTGTGTCCCAGCTCTGAGTCAGGATTTCAGTGTTGGGGTCATTGAGGAGGCGGATAAGGCCAGAGAGCAGGTTGCGGGTATGGGCACTATAGTCAAGGCGTGTGCGGGCGAAGTAGCCATTTAAGATAGTAGCGGCGGCCTGTCTGAGCCCAGGGTCAGTGTTTCGTGTGGCCTCCAATAAATCATCTATGATAATACGCTGGCCCATATCATCATCCACTGAGAGGATCACGGTTTGGCAGTTGCATAATTCCTAATGCAAAGTACATTTTTTATCAGAAAGGAACAAAAATAAACGGTACAGTCACACAAATAGATAGGAATGGCTTATGGAGGCCTAGTGTTACCTGAGGTTCATCTTCTGTTCCTAATTTTCCTTTAAGTGAGGAAAGAATGGCAGGTAAAATAACGCCCAGGTGGCGAGTCAGAGCATCACCAGCCACAGCTGACAGAAAGGCCAGCACACGTGTGTTCACAGGAGGAGCCGTTAACTGAGAGAAAATAATTTGCATCAGTTAGTCACTTAGAATAATAACGTTTAATAGTAGTAGTACTGTGGAACCTGTTTATAACTCTCTGACTTGGCCGACAAATTACGTAACCAAGCTAAAAACTATCCATTGCTTACACATTGACATAGACATAGCAGTGTTTCCCATAAACTGCCAAGATACCTGTGGTGGTGGGGGCGTGGCTATGGGCGTGGTCACCATTACATCATCGAGTAATTTGCATAATTTACTACAATTATATGATTTTCTCTAAAAGCTCAAAAAATGTATACTTACTAATTAATAATAACAGTTTTGTTCTAAACGTCCATCCATCCATCCATCCATTTTACAATATAATTACAACACTTTATGTACATATTTATATACAGATTTGAACAATAAGTTATTCACTGAAATATATTTATTAATTGTGGTTCTTACAAAAAATATATCTTATAAAATATAAAAGCTAAAATGTCTCTTAAAGCTCTGCCCCTTTAATTAGTGCATACTAAATAATTTAACTTTAGCCTACTACTACAACCATATTATTTACCAGCAACATAAAGTGAAACAGAGGCAGAGGTGTCCTGCCACAGTCAGTAACAAATAAACAGAAAACAGTAGTGGTGGTAGATAGACACAGAGCTTCATCAAACATCTGATCCACTGAACAAAGAGCTCCAAAAATCTTGAACTTTAGACTGCCATCAGTTTTACTCCCTACACTTAACCATGCGTTTCCTACTGCCTGCAGACTTTGCACCCTTTGTTATATACACATGTTGTGTTTCTAATATAAATACATTTAATAAAGTCAAATACAAATAAGGCAACAAGAGTAGTATCCTACACTTCTCTTTTGTAAAGTAAATCTGAACAGCCGATATGGGCATCTACATCAACTATATGATTTGCCTGAGAAGCTGAAGAGAACAAAAAATATATATATATATATATATATATTTTTTTTAATTTTTAATTTTTATATTTTTTTTAATTTGTGGCGGACGTAATTCTTGTGTGGGAAACACTGCATAGAAATATTTGTCCACATCAGACCTGGGCAAATTAAGGCCCGGGGGCCACATGCTGCCCGTTAAGCTTTTCAATCTGGCCCGCCGGACATTACGTTTTTGGAAATAAGTTTAAGTAAATAATGTTTTTAGATCTTTAAGAGCGAAACTGTAGCTGCCATTATGATGTGCAGTGATGTTTTCAAATTACCGTAAGTCTTAAACTATACAAACTATTCCAATGGTTGGAATCTGCGCTTTTGCATGATATACTAGTTACTATGGTCATCTAAGTCACAGCAGCTCAGACGAGGCACCGAGCAGTGTGGGTGGGGAGCGTTTCCACAGAGTGCTTCCAGATCGGCCAGCCTGAAATGTGGGTGTCAGGGACAGACACGGAAGGAGATTTTTACAACAAAGTTCTAAAGCTTAGTGATATATCAGATAAATCAGATTGTAGGTGTTTTTTTTTTTTTTACCCTTCGTGTTCATATTTCACTGTTTGTTGCATTTTTGTATGCTTGTAAGATATGTCGATCGAGGAGTGTGATGATCATTGTTGTCAATATTCAGTGTTTTATCGTTCATAGTTAATATTGTAAACCCCACATTCTTTATTTTCATGTACATTCTGGGTGTCTCATTCAGTAAAAAAAGTTAAAATTCCATAAAATTCAATTTTTTAAGGCGGTCTGTCATAACATTTTTAGCATTCAATCAGACATTATTGTGAGGTTTTGTATTAGTGTTTCTAAAAATCAGATATACCGGCCCCCAGACACGTTTTTTTCTCTAAATTTGGCCCCTGAGTCAAAATAATTGCCCAGGACACATGGTTTTCCTCAAATAGTGTATTATTTATTATTTAGTTTCTATGTATTCTTCTGCTTTCATAATATATTTATACTCTAAATAGAGCTGTTGTGAAAATGTTGCTGTAAGTCTTCTTTCGTACATGCACACATCTTTTATCTGGTGAAAAAAGGGAAATAAATTAACGGCTGCAATTTTTTAGTTGTTGTGGTGAAATCCAAGTCACAGGAAGTCACTGCGTGCAAGTTTTAATGTTGTGTAACTAAATAGCAGTTGTGTTATCTACTCATGCTGCTTAATGATAATAAGAAAGTGAATAATACTACAAAAGATGAAAGATGTCGACATAAATGGAGCGATTATTAGAAACAACCCCTCTGGCTTTGACATGTTGTGCCGAAAAAAAGCAGTTGACCAGGTCAGGGCTGTCGTTATTTCGCTGAAATTATTTCCCAGGACATTTTGTGCCGCTACAGAGACAATTTATCACATCATACACTAATACTGTACATTCTCCTGTTCCCTCATTCTTTGGGAGTTTTCCTTTCTACAGTTATAATGTAATGACATTTGATGCGCATTCTCTTGCAATCTATAATTGATATGTAATAGTAAGATACAAATACTTCGTAGATTACAGGGTAGCACTTCACTGGCATGACAAACTGGAGTTACAATGTTTAATTTGAGGAATTTCCAAGTCATCTTTCTCTTCTCTGTTACTTTTTATTCCTGCACTTCCTCTAAAACATTTATATATATTTTTTTTAAATCCCTGAAAAACTAATTCCTTTGTTTTTATCTTAGTTTACTGCATAACTCAATTTACTTTGACAAATGCACACGCCAGATGTGTAAACATAAAAACACACTTAGAACACAGCTTGTTTACATATTTCACCGGAAAGGCAAAGTGTTACCAATTGAAAGATGAGTATCAGGTTCCACGGTATTAACCATATTATTATTAACCAACAACAACAAGATATATGAACCTTTGGCACCAAATAGGGCAGCACAGATCGACTTTTCACTGCCATGACTTGCTTGAGTCCATCCAAGGCAAACTCTGCTGTCTCCTCGTCATCCTGGTTAAAGAGATTTAGCACAATGTGAGTAAATTGTCTCAGTTACAGTACAGTACGTGCTGGTTAGAATGTTGACATGATTAACTCACCAGCTGTCTGAGGAGAGTAGGCAGGATGTCATCCAGTGCCTGGTGACCAATGGTAACATGGAGCTGCTCAAATGTTTTGGCTGCATCCTGTCGTACTTCTTCCAGAGGGTCACACAGAGCTTTCCGCACTGTGGGAACCAGAGACTCAGAGAAAACCAGCACCTATGATACAAAAACATGTGATCAGCCAGATTTTCCAGTTTTATATTGATACTTGATATTGAACATTTTACTTCTTTAAAACCTCTAAAGGCCTTAGAGGCCACATGCGTGGACAGCACCTTTTAGCTCTTATTTCCAAAATTGTGTACACTACTGGAATTGGGGTCTTATGCCGGCATATGAACACATACTGCCATCTGGTGGTGTCAGAAGAGTATAACATACAATGGAATTTGGAAAAAAAAGTGTAAAAATAAGAATTAGCATGTCACTACACATGAAGTACACGTTTGTGTACTTATGGGTACATAATATCAAAAGATTATTTTTAGTTTTTATTCTAATTAGGGTCCAAGAAGCCCAAATAGCAAAGAGAAATAAAAAAAAGCATGTAAACAAACAGCTTGGGCCTTAAGAGGTTAGTTTGCGTTTCAGCTCTTTGTTTTGGCCTTTTTCCATTGCTGTAATAAGGTTTCGCGATATAGACGATATCATGATATAAAATTAGCCAACAATAGTGCTTTCATCATAATGCATGTTGATGACTTGTTCAAGTTCTGTCCTGCAAATTTGACAGCGACAAGCAAACGACCGCTGCAACCTCAATACAATGTAGCGTTTTGCTAGCGGCTAAGTTGCCTCCAGAATAGAGATGAGTACCATTTACATTTAAACCAATACGGTACCATTTCCCTGGGAATCGATACCGATCGTATGAAAATCGTATGTAAGACCTTTTATGAGACGGTAGGTAAATTTGAGAAATTTTAAGCAAGGCCTTAAATTCAAAACTTTTTAAGACTGTTTAAGACCCCGTGAATACACTGTGTAAGCTAAAATATTTCAAACTGCTCTGGTATTTGCCATTTGGAATTAACTGATTGTCATATACACAACACACGGATTACCTGTTTCAACTGAAGGCAGGTGTTTACGGGTGCATTTTCTATGACACACTTTGGCCTTGTTTACACTGCAGGTCTATTCCGATTTTTTTTGCCCATATACGACCTGTATCGGATTTGCAATTCCAAATTTTTCATATCCGACCCAGGCCTCTTTCGTATGTGGATATAAATCGAATATATGCGATGCGTCCTCAATGTGAACGCTCCCACAATAAGGTTGCATTCATCTGACCAGAACGTCATCAAAAAGCAATAAGCGTCAAAATAGACGGTTACAAAAGAAAACAGAAAACAGGTGAAAATAATATGTTTAAGGATCTCACATGAACGTTTTACCAATTCTGTCTCCGACTGCTCGCCCACGAACACGCTCTTCAAGCAGACATTGAAGCAAAATATCCCGTATAACTGCCAGGGCCAAAATTCCTGCCCTCTTCCTTCTTAATGTTCTACGTGCAACAATTCGATTCAGAAAATGTTGACTATGATTGCACAAAATCATTGAAATTGCCACAAATGCGCCAGTGCTGACAACGTGGAAGCCATGTTTACCTCAGTAAACACTGCGTGCGACATCATGTCCGCATGCGGGTCAGAGTGCATACTAGGGGTGTGGGAAAAAATCGATTCGAATTTGAATCGCGATTCTCACGTTGTGCGATTCAGAATCGATTCTCATTTTTTAAAAATCGATTTTTTATTTATTTATTTTTATTTTTTATTAATCAATCCAACAAAACAATACACAGCAATACCATAACAATGCAATCCAATTCCAAAACCAAACCCGATCCAGCAACACTCAGAACTGCAATAAACAGAGCAATTGAGAGGAGACACACACGACACAGAACAAACCAAAAGTAGTGAAACAAAAATGAATATTATCAACAACAGTATCAATATTAGTTACAATTTCAACATAGCAGTGATTAAAAATCCCTCATTGACATTATCATTAGACATTTATAAAAATAAAAATAAATGAACAATAGTGTCACAGTGGCTTACACTTGCATCGCATCTCATAAGCTTGACAACACACTGTGTCCAATATTTTCACAAAGATAAAATAAGTCATATTTTTGGTTCATTCAATAGTTGAAACAAATTTACATTATTGCAATCAGTTGATAAAACATTGTCCTTTACAATTATAAAAGCTTTTTACAAAAATCTACTACTCTGCTTGCATGTCAGCAGACTGGGGTAGATCCTGCTGAAATCCTATGTATTGAATGAATAGAGAATTTTTTTATAATCGTGAAAAAAAATTGTTTTTTGAATCGAGAATCGTGTGGAATTGGAAAAAAAAAATCGATTTTGAATCGAATTGTGACCCCAAGAATCGATATTGAATCGAATCGTGGGACACCCAAAGATTCACAGCCCTAGTGCATACACATTAGAAATCACAATTTTTTCATAATGTGAACGGCCACTAAAAAGATAGGATTTGACAAAAAAAATCCGAATTGGATATCCGACCCTGCAGTATGAACGTAGCCTTTGTTAGTGGACAGATCGATGAATCGGGAATGAAAACTTAAAATACTATTCTGATTAAAATAAAGTTAAACTTATTTTTGTAGGAATACGTTTAAACATCTTTGAATAATGGAAGGCATTTGGAGTGGATAAAATAATGCTGCAAATACTGTATGTGCTGATATCTTTCCTTTTAAAGAAATGCATCTTTATGACTCACGGCGTCTTTGCTGGTGGACTTCATGATCTCACTGAGGCCGATACAGACACCCTGCCTCTCATCACTCTTGTCGGAGCGCAAGCCTTCTTCAAGGATGGGAATGATTTCAGGGAGTATCTTCTCCCCCAACTTTCTCACCAGATCACCCAGCGTCCGGGCAGCGATCTGAAATCACACACAAAATTGTGTCAAAATAAAAGCATGTTCACATTGCAAAACAGGTACTGTAGGGACTAAGCACAACAAAAAATACACAGACGATAATTTAGAGGTGAAAAAGATAACATACCGTTCTCTTGTCAGGGCAGGTGGAGGCCAAAAAGCTCAGCAGTAGGGTGAAGAGGGTTGGGAGGATTTCTCGAAGGGTTCGGGGGGTGTTGGACACCACTATCTTCCACACATGAAGGGACGCCTGCCTAACCACCAACTGGGTGTCTGAACGGCCCATATAGAGTCCAGAAAGGACACGGTTACGCCGCTCACCACCTAGAGCTGAAATGATAGCCTAAGAAGGGGATAATTAAAGTGAGACACTGCCCAACACATGAAACATTTACAGTAAAAAGATGTTTTTTAAAGTATAATATTATAAGATCCCAATTTGTTCACCAATGGCACCGAACAGCTATAATGCAGAGGACTTCGGGGGTTTTCAAAATCTAAAATGTTGTCTAAAATCATCTAGCGATCTGTGTTCCCATCTGGTGAATTTACAGTGTGACTAAAGTTTTAATTGCTTTTTTTTGGCCCATTTTGCTACATCTCACGCTTGGCCGCAGGGGAGACCTGCATCAATCACCCTTTGGAAACTGGTTTAAATAATCTGTGGTCCTCTACATATCTAAAAGACACTACTGAGATTTCATCTTAAAATATATTACCAAGGTGAATTAACTTAAATAAATACATGTTCTTACTTTATTCGATTGAGCAGTTCCAAAGTTGTCATCCTCAGATGCGGTTTCTGTGGTCATTTTTCCTGTTACTCCAGAAATATGGAACAGCAGATCTCCAAGCAGCTGGACTGAGCTGAACCTGCAATGCAACAGACGGATGCAAACACAGTTTTTAAACCCATTGCAACGCCACATCTACTTACTACTGGGAGTAAGTCAAAGTCTGACCTGATTCTCCAGAGGTCATCAAACAGCCCCTGCTCTAGTTCAGGAAGTAGGAGTGCAATGGCAGTTTCTGCATACATGCTAACAATGCACTGGCCAGCTCGCAGAGCAGTGTCTCTCACATACTCATTTTCATCAGCCAAAGCCTGGTGGATCAGACAAGCATTGATTATGCAAATACAACAAATAGATTAAAATTAATCTAAGTCAAAAAAACAAATTAAAAATTATCATAGAAGGACAATTATCTCTGCAGCAAACCACCAATCAGGCCCATATGGCATTAATAGTGGCCAGACAGAAGCCATTTCATGGTAAAAAGTTTGCCAAAATGCACCTGAAATACTCAGACCATGATAAACAAAATTCCCTAGTCTGATAAGATAAGGATTGAACTCTTTGACGTGAATGCTAGGCATCATGTTTGAAAGAAACTAGGCCCCGTTGATCAGCAGGCCATCTCTACAGTGAAGCATGGTGGTGGCAGAATCATGTTTTGGGGATGTTTTTCAATGGCAAGAACTGTGAGACTAGCCCGGATGGAGGGAAAGATGACTGCCGCAATGTACAGAGACATCCTGGATGAAAACCAACGCTTTCCATCACACATATACATATATACTATATATATATATATACATATAAGTACATATGCATATACCTATATACATATATATAACCATATACATATGTACAAATACACACTTATATATATATATGTACACATTCACACATATATACATATGTACACATACACACATACATATCAGTGTTTCCCATAAACTGCCAAGATAACTGTGGCGGTGGGGGCGTGGCTATGGGCGTGGTCACCATGACATCATCGAGTAATTTGCATAATTTACTACAATGATATGATTTTCTCTAAAAAGGCTAAAAAAATGTGTACTTACTAATTAATAATAACAGTTTTGTTTTAAACGTCCATCCATCCATCCATTTTACAATATAATTACAACACTTTATGTACATATTTATATACAGTTTTGAACATTAAGTTATTCACTGAAATATATTTATTAATTGTGGTTCTTACAAAAAATATATCTTATAAAATATAAAAGCTAAAATGTCTCTTAAAGCTCTGCCCCTTTAATTAGTGTATACTAAATAATTTAACTTTAGCCTACTACTACAACCATATTACTTACCAGCAACATAAAGTGAAACAGAGGCAGAGGTGTCCTGCCACAGTCAGTAACAAATAAACAGAAAACAGTAGTGGTCAAATACAAATAAGGCAACAAGAGAAGTATCCTACACTTCTCTTTTGTAAAGTAAATCTGAACAGCCTATATGGGCATCTACATCAACTATATGATTTGCCTGAGAAGCTGGACAGGACAAAAAAAAAAATATATATATATATATATATTTACATTTTTTAATTTTTTTTAATTTGTGGCGGGCGTAATTCTTTCGTGGCGGGCCGCCACAAATAAATGAATGTGTGGGAAACACTGCATATGTACACATACACATGTATACATACAATATGTACACGTACACACATATACATATGTACACATACACACATGTACACTCATACACATTTACACATATATACAAATGTACACATATACACATTTATACAAATGTACACATATATACAAATGTACACATATACACATATATACGCATACACATTTACACATACATACATACATATGCATTTTATTTTTATTTTTTTCCGGCTGCACTGTAACTATTGTCTAGTTACACAGCATTGAAACATGAATACGTGACTTCCTGTTTAGTGCTAAGTAAGATCAAAATTAAGGCATTACAGTATTTGCCTGGATTGGACAACAGAAAAACAACAAAATGCCTCCAATTATATATTTTTTAGATTGTTAGCCACTGGATTGTCATTGTGGTTGGTACATTCAACAACTTGAGCAAAGAAGACATTACCTTGAGGATACATGGGATGATGGGTCCGACATAAGGAGTAAATTTGTCTCCAAACGTAAGGGGCAGGTAGATGAACATCATGATGTAGCCATCTCTGACATGGGAGGCTATATCCACCTTGCAAGCAGTTTGCACCACATCTGGCATCAGTTTATCTAGCTTCTCCACACCAAGCCCAGCCATCACCTCAGCCAGTCCTGAACACACCAAAAATAACATTTAATCTGTATGTGTAATTTAAATTTGTATACAAAAAAACAAGAGCAAACAATGACTATGAATGATGTAAGTGACCTTGGGCTGCGCCAGAGCGATCTACTGAGCTCTGCTCAGAGGCCAGCGTCTCCATGAGCCACGGCAGCAGGTCATCAAAGCAGGAGTCACCCATTCCCTTCACCATGGCGCCCAGTGCTTTGGCTGACACTGTGCGTACCTGGAGAGTAACAGCTATAGTATCAGCTCTACAAACTACTGCAATTAAACTTGTCAGTCAGGAAACCCACCTCAGGCACTGGATCCAATAGAGAAGCCTTCAGTCCAGGAATGACACTAGGTAGGTATGGCGACAAATCCTATTGCAAAACATAACATCAGTTTCTATTTCGGGAATATGGAGCATAAGCCTAATGATACATTACATTTAATATTATGGTTGTTCTGCACTGACAGTACCTTCTGGTCAGTAAGGGAGTACATGTTGCCAATGATCTGAGCAGCCATCTTACGAGTGTCAGTGGAACGATCCTGGAAGGCTCGCTGGACAATGGGCATAATCAGGGCAAGGGAAGGAGCATCGATGAAGTGTACAAATTTAGTGTCCAAAAGGGTTTGAAGACATGTCTGGGTCCGTCTGGATGGCTCAGTTAGAGCATCTAGCAGGACGGGTGTTATAGCTTTGGAAGAATAGTGACATAAAAATAGGAATTAGGTATATCATTACATACTGAAACAGTCACACACACAACAATTTCCATACAACTGGTAACCTATTTCTTGCAACCAGGCAGTACCATATTTTTCGGACTATAACACGCAGTTTTTTTCATAGTTTGGTGCGACTTATTCTCAGGAGTACGGATGTCCGATAATGGCTTTATGGCAATATCCGATATTGTCCAACTCTTTAATTACCGATACTGATATCAACTGATACATACAGTCGTGGAATTAACACATTGTTATGCCTAATTTGGACAACCAGCTATGGTGAAGATAAGGTCCTTTTTTTAAAAATTAATAAAATAAAATAAGATAAATAAATTAAAAACATTTTCTTGAATAAAAAAGAAAGTAAAACAATATAAAAACAGTTATGTATAAACTAGTAATTAATGAAAATGAGTAAAATTAACTGTTAAAGGTTAGTACTATTAGTGGACCAGCAGCACGCACAATCATGTGTGCTTACGGACTGTATTGATGATACATTTGATTTGATTTTTATTAAGGATCCCCATTAGCTGGTTGCCTCAACAACCCACTAGTCTTCCTGGGGTCCACAATTCAATACAATTACAAATAAAAGCATATAATTATAACTACACAATACAGAAAAAAAAATAAAAATAAAAGCATCAAAAAAAAAAAAAAAAGAGATATATATTGATATATAATGTAGGAACCAGAATATTAATAACAGAAAGAAACAACCCTTTTGTGTGAATGAGTGTGAATGAGTGTAAGTGGGGGAGGGAGTTTTTTTTGGGTTAGTGCACTAATTGTAAGTGTATCTTGTGTTTTTTATGTTGATTTAATAAAAAAATAAAAAATAAAATAAAAATAAAAACCATACTGATAATTTCCGATATTACATTTTAAAGCCTTTATCAACATCTCTACTCAGGAGCGACTTATGTGTGAAATTATTAACACATTACCGTAAAATATCAAATAATATTATTTAGCTCATTCACGTAAGAGACTAGACGTATAAGATTTTATGGGATTTAGCGATTAGGAGTGACAGATTGTTTGGTGAACGTATAGCATGTTCTATATGTTATAGTTATTTGAATGACTCTTACCATAATATGTTACGTTAACATACCAGGCACGTTCTCAGTTGGTTATTTATGCGTCATAGAACGTACACTTATTCAGCCTGTTGTTCACTATTCTTTATTTATTTTAAATTGTCTTTCAAGTGTCTATTCTTGGTGTTGGCTTTTATCAAATAAATTCCCCCAAAAATGCGACTTACACTCCAGTGCGACTTATATGTTTTTTTCCTTCTTTATTATGCGTTTTCGGACGGTGCGACTTATACTCCGAAAAATACGGTAATTATGGACTTACTAAGCATAACTAAGCATAACTAAACTTATGGATAAGCTTTAGATTAATTTTGTAGTGCAAAACTAACAAATCAAATAGGGAACCTTAGCTGTTGAGTCGATGACGGGTTTCCTCGTGTGCGGGTACTAAGCACGTACAAACTTGATAGCACATGGAAAGCTGATCTACTAAATGTGTGCATAGTGGATTGCGTCTGTTAAGTGAGCAGAATAAGGTGTGCAATCCATTTTGCGTCTCAATTTCTCTAGTAGGCAGAACATATGCTGGTAAGCAAAATGCCCACAATACTGGGAGTAGAAGAGGAGATTTATGAACACATCACCGTTTAGCGAGCACAATTTAGAGTTGTATTTAGCACTTATGAAAAGTACGTGCAAACTGACAGAGTTACACACACATGACTGCAGAATCGATGCTCACGCTGTGCTTGCATTTTTTTTGCGTCTTGAGCACAGTAAGTAAAGGCTCTCTCCCAGGAACGCATCTGCAGCGCACAAAAGTGGGTTTCATTGTGGATGCACCAGACTGCTTCTAAAATGCCCATAAAAAGTAGTTCATGTGTGCTGCTTGTTTGATATCAAAACACTACTAAAATCATGATAACATGAATGTACAGCAAATGATCGAGTGTCTCATGGTGAAAGCTGCGTGGTACACACAAAAACCTCATTTAAGTAAGGCGGTCTGCACAAGTTATGAACAGCACGTGCAATCTTAGTAGATCCCATGCAACACGCCCACATAACAGTACAATTTTATAGATTGCACATGCTGTTTAGCACGTGGTATTTGGATCTTGGTAAATCAGGCCTTAAGTTGATTGTATCTTGTTTGGGCAGAATTAAAACCTTAAGTTTAGCATGTTTGGCTTTATTTAATTTTAAATTATTATTAACAAATTATTAATTAAAAAGGCCTTTTGTGATAAAGTCCAAAATAAAGGGCTACTCTGAAGATGGTGTGACTATTTTAGAACAAAGTTGCACTTTAAATTCTACACACACTTCAAAATGAGAAATCGTTTTTATACAGACACTGATTACAATTCTCACCTAGAATTTCAGGGTTACGGATGACAGAGCCAATTTGTCTTAGAGCCTGCTGACCAGCCTTCTGCACCTTCACATGGGAGTCGGTCAACACCTCTGTCAGCTTGGGAACAATGCTAGGGAGACAGGAAGATAACTGCTTGGGTGCACAGAAGGCCATGGCACCCAGTAACTCCACAGAGCCTAGGAAAGCAGAGTTACAAGATTTGATTATTCACCTGAAAATAAATCTGCAGTTTAAATGTTTGAATACAAAATGTATAACATGACAGCTTCCACTCAGAGATAAATGGTAAATGGGTTATACTTGTATAGCACTTTTCTACCTTCACAATGCGCTTTGACACTATTTCCACATTCACCCATTCACACACTGATGGCGGGAGCTGCCATGCAAAGCCCTAAACACGACCCACTAGGATGGCGGAAGTTGGGAACTGAACCAGGAATTCTCAAGTTACTGGCACGGCCGCTCTACCAACCAAGCCATAATCACATGTTTGGGTTTTCCATCCTTTCAATACATTAACGGCTGTGTGTTGTCACTGCAAACCTGCTTTAGTACGCCATGATTCCTCTTCCAGAGCCACCAGCAGAGAAGGGAGGACGAGTTTCACACCGTGTGCACTCAAGTTCCTCATCACTGCCTTGGCACAATCATCAGCAGCCTGGTGTAGGATAAAGGACATGTTGCAAACATTCACACAACTTCTATTTCAGATCACAACAGTGACCTGGATGGAGTCTTATTTTAGTGTGGGGGTGAAAATCTAACACGTGATCGTCTTGCTCACCTCTCTGACATACTGATTTCCGTCTCCAAAGCAAAGGAGAAGATGTGGTAGTACATGGACAACATAAGGCTCAAAGAGCTTTCCCAACATGTTGCACAGCATCTCAAAAGCAAAGAGGGATCCTGAAAATACAAATATCATTATTTCAATTCTGAATATATATTAGGGCTGCAACTAACGATTAATTTGATAATAGATTAATCTGTCGATTATTACTTCGATTAATCGATTAATAATCGGATAAAAGAGACAAACTACATTTCTATCCTTTCCAGTATTTGATTGAAAAAAAACAGCATACTGGCACCATACTTATTTTGATTATTGTTTCTCAGCTGTTTGTACATGTTGCAGTTTATAAATAAAGGTTTATTAAAAAAATAAAATAAAATAAATAAAAATAATAAATAAATAAAATTTAAAAAAAGCCTCTGCGCATGCGCATAGCATAGATCCAACGAATCGATGACTAAATTAATCGGCAACTATTTTTTATAATCGATTTTAATCGATTTAATCGATTAGTTGTTGCAGCCCTAATATATATATATATATATATATATATATATATATATATATATACCGTATTTCCTTGAATTGGCGCAGGGAATATAGTATTCGCACGTCTAGAATTACTGCCGGGTCAAACTCGTTTCTCAAAATAATTAACGCATGCTTGGCCTTATCGCCGGTTTATTATTGAAGCTGGATCAAATTCGTTTCGCAAAATATTAATTTTATTATCGCATGTCTATAATTTTCGCCGGGTCAAACTCGTTTCGCAAAATATTTAGCATATGGCTAGAACTTCCACCGGGTCAAATACGTTACGTCACGAGTGACGCATCTGTCCTCATTTTCAAAATGGAGGAAGCTGCTTTCAGTAGTTTACAATCGCACAAAGGAAAAAAGATAAAGAGCTTTTCAGTAGGATTTAAGGTCCAAGCTATTGAATACCGGTACAGTATGCTAAAGAGAACAGTAAGCAGCTATGTTTTATTAATATACCGTAGCTGCGTGTGTGAAATACTGTATAAGTCATTAAATGACTCCCGCCTCCTGGTGGTAGAGGGCGCTGCCGCGCTAGTGATCCTTCTTGCGACTTCCGGTACTGCAGAAGAAGTGAACACACGCAGCAAGAGATTTTTTTTCTTCCTTTAACATGGAAGATTACATACCGGTATCTAAAATAAAACAGTTTTCTAAACTGGACTTTCAATCGAAGCAGGAGGTAATAATTAAAGGAATATCTCCATCGAAACAGAGACTTTTAAAACTGAAGAAAGAAAATAAGGAAGACTTCTATAAACAAGTTATCGATGCTTTTGGTCAGAAGGAGCTGCAAATGGACTCCATTTATAAGTACAGGTAAGACCATAATAACGTTTTTTTTAATTAAATGTGCTTTTCATGATGGTATGCTTACATCACACTCAAAGCGCACGCCTAAATTTTATGGATTCCTTTTGGTAAACGCCGGAGTGAGAAGAGGTTTTAAAATAATTACCGCATGCACGGCCATCCCGCCGGTTTCCGGTAAACGCAGGAGTGACAGGAGGTTTTAAAGGCCTACTGAAATGAATTTTTTTTATTTAAACGGGGATAGCAGATCTATTCTATGTGTCATACTTGATCATTTCGCGATATTGCCATATTTTTGCTGAAAGGATTTAGTATAGAACAACGACGATAAAGATTGCAACTTTTGGTATCTGATAAAAAAAAGGCTTGCACCTACCGGAAGTAGCGTGACGTAGTCAGTTGAACATATACGCAAAGTTCCCTATTGTTTACAATGATGGCCGCATGAAGTGAGAGAGATTCGGACCGAGAAAGCGACAATTTCCCCATTAATTTGAGCGAGGATGAAAGATTTGTGGATGAGTAAAGTGCAAGTGAAGGACTAGTGGGGAGTTGAAGCTATTCAGATAGGGAAGATGCTGTGAGAGCCGGGGGTGACCTGATATTCAGCTGGGAATGACTACAACAGTAAATAAACACAAGACATATATATACTCTATTAGCCACAACACAACCAGGCTTATATTTAATATGCCACAAATTAATCCTGCATAAAAACACCTGCGTGTTTGTTATGCTAGCTCCTAGCTCCTCTGCTAGCTCCTAGCTCCATAGAACACACCAATACAATTCAAACACCTGATCAACACACACAATCACTCAGCCCAAAAGACCGTTTACCTAACCCAAGGTTCATAAAGCTTATATATTTTTAAAAAGTTACGTACGTGACGCGCACATACGGTCATGTTATCGAATGTTTAGCAGCCAAGGCTGCATACTCACGGTACCTGATATTCAGCTGGGAATGACTACAACAGTAAATAAACACAAGACATATATATACTCTATTAGCCACAACACAACCAGGCTTATATTTAATATGCCACAAATTAATCCTGCATAATAACACCTGCGTGTTTGTTATGCTAGCTCCTAGCTCCTCTGCTAGCTCCTAGCTCCATAGAACACGCCAATACAATTCAAACACCCGATCAACACACACAATCACTCAGCCCAAAAGACCGTTCACCTAACCCAAGGTTCATAAAGCTTATATATTTTTAAAAAGTTACGTACGTGACGCGCACGTACGGTACGGTACGTGTTATGCTAGCTCCTAGCTCCTCTGCTAGCTCCTAGCTCCATAGAACACGCCAATACAATTCAAACACATGATCAACACACACAATCACTCAGCCCAAAAGACCGTTCACCTAACCCAAGGTTCATAAAGCTTATATATTTAAAAAAAAGTTACGTACATACGCAAAAAAAAGCCAAAGCTGCATACTCACAGTAGCACGTCTGCGTCTTTGTCATCCAAATCAAAGTAATCCTGGTAAGAGTCTGTGTTGTCCCAGTTCTCTACAGGCGTCTGTGTATCCAAATCAAAAGTCCTCCTGGTTAGAGTCTCTGTTATCCGAGTTCTTCCATCTTGACTGCATCTTTCGGGAATGTAAACAAAGAAGCGCCGGCTGTGTACTGTTGTGGCTGACTACGTTCGAAAAATACGTCCATTTCGCACCGACAACTTTCTTCTTTGCTTGCTCGGCTTCCTTCTCCATAATGCAATGAACATGATTGAAACAGATTCACGAACACAGATGTCCAGAATACTGTGGAATTATGAAATGAAAACAGAGCTTTTTCGTATCGGCTTCAATGTGGAAGGCATACCCGTGTTCGTCGGGCTACGTCACACGCATACGTCATCCTCAGAGGCGTTTCGAACCGGAAGTTTAGCGGCAAATTTAAAATGTCACTTTATAAGTTAACCCGGCCGTATTGGCATGTGTTATAATGTTAAGATTTCATCATTGATATATAAACTATCAGACTGCGTGGTCGGTAGTAGTGGGTTTCAGTAGGCCTTTAAATTAATTAACGCCCCTGCGGCTATTCAAGGAAATACGGTATATATATATATATATATATATATATATATATATATTTGGCGAGTATTTATACCCCTGTAAATTGTCTATTAGTCTAATTGGACACATTTGGAAACTTAACATAAAACCATGTGTTGCTCTTCATTGTGCAGCTGGTCATGCTGGGGCACACCCAAATTAAAAGCCCTCACAGGCTTGTAACATAAAAAAAAGTACACAAAGAATGTACAGAAGAATTTGTACTACTTTTCCTGTTTTCCTTTTTCATGCGTCATTGTCAATTATGCAAATTGGACAATGACGTCATCTACACACCCAACGCTAGAGAGATTGTAGTCCAGTTAGCAACACTGCAAGACACAACAAAATTAACATAGCAGCTCTATTAATAACATATGAAAACAGAATACTGGTAATGTCGGTTCAAAAGTCCTTTATGATTATGCATTTTCCTTGTGTCTCTGAACAATGTCACAAGTAAATGCGTAGGCAATGGCTAGTTTCGTTTTTCGATTTTAGTTATGTCCCCGTGAGTCAGCCAGTTTGAAGGACGTCAACATAAACGGGTTCCACTGCCCAATGCATCACAAGGATTTCTCTACCTCCTAGATGCCTTTGCTGAACTTGCAGTGTTCTTTGGGACCCCTCGAACCCTAACCATAGTCTTTTACAGCTTCTCCTCTCTAGAAGGCCCTTCAGGCGCCTTCATACCAGAATCACCAGGTTTAGGAACAGCCCCTTCCCCAAACGGTTTACCTACCAAACTCTGTCCCCCACTAAACCTCTATGTCCCCATATCATCGCTACCTCTCACTCCCCATCTTTCCCAATGACACTGACTGTTCTTATCCAATCCCTTCATCAATCTGCACTTTATTCAAATCATTATGTATTGATAGACAATATTGCAGATCCTCTGTATACTAATAAAGCACACACATACATATGTTCTTAGTACATCTGGTACATACATACTTAAAGAGCACACCTGTATATTTGTCCAAAACAAATGTATTCACATAACACACCTGTTTATTTGTTTATAATACATCTGTATATATCACGTATGTATACCATGTATAATTATTCCCACCTGTTCAGTTGAGTTGACTGTGTTTGTATTTTAATTTACTGCATATGTATATCACACACCTGCTGCTCTTGCATTTCTTATTAGATGCTAAACCACATTTTGTAATCCTGTATTTATACATGTATAATGACAATAATGTTGAATCTAATATAAGAATTATCTGTCCGATATTTATTGTGCACCCCTACTAAATTATAACTGGTAAACTGGCTTTCACTTGTATATGATTTTTCTACTTTGATGGCGTTAAGCACATTGACAAAGATAAATACAAGATATTTCGAACCCACAGCCATCAGGTTTGGACCACTCCACAACCTGAGCCATGGGGCCCCAGCAGAAATTGGTGTGCAAGGTGAAGTCAGTTATACTTCTGTGGTGGAAAAGGTTATCACTCACCTTCCCTTCGTCTGAAGTTTTTCTTGTCCTGGATGGCATCAGTCAGTGTAGCCATGATCTCCTGCTGTTTGAGAGCCAGGATCCCGAGCCCTTTGACAAGGCCAGCCAGCCCGTAGGCTGCCCCCTTCCTCTCAGCATACTTGTCACTCTCCAGCAGCAGCTGCAGCAGGTTTCTTACAATTCCTGCAGCATCCTCTTTGATGGCAGGCACTAAAGGAGGTAAACAGCTGGCCACAGATTCCTGGACCTACATGAAGAAAGTGAAAAATAAAGCTCACCACGAGTTGAATACTATGTTTCATACTAGAAATGAGAAGCTGGGGAATATTGATCAATTGATTGTCCTATTATTTTCCTTACAAACTGAGCTTGTCTTCCTTTTTACTACAAGTAGGAATGTCAATAATGCAAATAAAGCTCACAGACCCCTCAAAAACCTAAACAAATCATGTGTCTGCAGGGTTAAAGTTGATGGCAGAAGAACTGCTATTTCCAACATCAGATACAGTGAATCGCCTTTTAAGTCAATCCCATTGATGTCGACAACCCGTCTATTGTATGTCGACCAACTCAACAAGTCTTGGTCCACTGTGTTTTTATCACTAAATACTTTGAAGTCAACAGAACATTCAAGACACAAAAATGGTATTTCTTTGACAAAAATGTGTCACTACAACGTGTGTTGTAGTATTGTTATCGTCATCATTATTGGCAATCAGCGTAAACAAGTCACAAACAATGGCTAGTTTCGGTTTCCATTCCAGTTACGTCGACATTAGTCGGTTAGTTTCACAGTATTACTAAAGAAAGCTACGTCTTCCACAACTAATTATTTTTCTCAGGAAGGAAACTACACATGCATGGTGATTAATGACTATCATGTATCCTACAAGGCAGATTTCAAAAGATTTTAACTGTCTTTTGACTACATGCAAGTAGTTAGTAATTAAATGTAATTCTGAGATCAACAGTAAAACTATACTAGTAGAGATGTCCGATAATATCGGACTGCCGATATTATCGGCTGATAAATGCTTTAAAATGTAATATCGGAAATTATCGGTATCGGTTTCAAAAAGTAAAATTTATGACTTTTTAAAACGCCGCAGTTCGGAGTGGTACACGGACGTAGGGAGAAGTACAGAGCAGTTGCGTCTCCCAGTCATACTTGGCAACCCTCCCGATTTTCCCGGGAGACTCCCGAATTTCAGTGCCCCTCCCGAAAATCTCCCGGGGCAACCATTCTCCCGAATTTCCACCCAGACAACAATATTGGGGACGTGCCTTTAAGGCACTGCCTGTGCGTGCCGGCCCAATCACATAGTATCAACGGCTTTTCACACACACAAGTGAATGCAAGGCATACTTGGTCAACAGCCATACAGGTCACACTGAGGGTGGCCGTATAAACAACTTTAACACTGTTACAAATATGCGCCACACTGTGAACCCACACCAAACAAGAATGACAAACACATTTCGGGAGAACATCCGCACCGTAACACAACATAAACACAACAGAATAAATACCCAGAACCCCTTGCAGCACTAACTCTTCCGCGACGCCCCCCGCAACCCCCTACCCCCCCACCTCAACCCCGCCCCCCATGTTAAAAAAAAAAAAAGCATGGCAGTGCCATGTTGGCATTTTTTTCCATAACTTGAGTTGATTTATTTTGGAAAACCTTGTTACATTGTTTAATGCATCCAGCGGGGCACCACAACAAAATTAGGCATAATAATGTGTTAATTCCACGACTGTATATATCGGTATCGGTTGATATCGGAATCGGTAATTAAGAGTTGGACAATATTGGAATATGGGATATCGGTAAGAAAGCCATTATCGGACATCTCTATATACTAGACATCATTTTTAAATCAAATGGATCAATTGGAAGCAGTGTTTCCCATAAACTGCCAAGATACCTGTGGCGGTGGGGGCGTGGCTATGGGCGTGGTCACCATGACATCATTGAGTAATTTGCATAATTTACTACAATGATTTGATTTTCTCTTAAAAGGCTCAAAAAATGTATACTTACTAATTAATAATAACAGTTTTGTTTTAAACGTCCATCCATCCATCCATCCATCCATCCATTTTACAATATAATTACAACACTTTATGTACATATTTATATACAGATTTGAACAATAAGTTATTCACTGAAATATATTTATTAATTGTGGTTCTTACAAAAAATATATCTTATAAAATATAAACGCTAAAATGTCTCAAAGCTCTGCCCCTTTAATTAGTGCATACTAAATAATTTAACTTTAGCCTACTACTACAACCATATTATTTACCAGCAACATAAAGTGAAACAGAGGCAGAGGTGTCCTGCCACAGTCAGTAACAAATAAACAGAAAACAGTAGTGGTGGTAGATAGACACAGAGCTTCATCAAACATCTGATCCACTGAACAAAGAGCTCCAAAAATCTTGAACTTTAGACTGCCATCAGTTTTACTCCCTACACTTAATTAACCATGTGTTTCCTACTGCCTGCAGACTTTGCACCCTTTGTTATATACACATGTTGTGTTCCTAATATAAATACATTTAATAAAGTCAAATACAAATAAGGCAACAAGAGAAGTATCCTACACTTCTCTTTTGTAAAGTAAATCTGAACAGGGCATCTACATCAACTATATGATTTGCCTGAGAAGCTGGAGAGGACGAAAAAAATAAAAATAAAAATAAATCTTTTTATTTTATTTTTTAATTTTTTTATTTGTGGCGGACGTAATTCTTTCGTGGCGGGCCACCACAAATAAATGAATGTGTGGGAAACCCTGGGAAGCTATATGGATCAATTGGAAGCTATACATTCATTAATAACATTGTAGGAAGAAATAATAGGAACATTTAAGTTTCTTACCTGCTGAGATGGTGTGGAAAGGGCAGTGATAAGCTTGGCCACAATGGGTTTAACCTTGGGGTCACTTTTGTCCAGATGTTTGGCCAAGGAGCCCATGAGAACGACAACGCTCTGACGGACAGAGTCATAGCTGGCATCCTGGGGAGCGTTCTTCAGAAACTCTTCAAACACTGGCAGCAGGGTGCTAACATTGTCCTGATGAAAAAAAACACCACATACCACACACAACGTTTGAAATGATAAATGACACATTAAAAAACTACATTGAAATGACTTCCACACCTTTCCATGAGTGTTGAGAGCGGAGAGGGCTGCGTCCAACATGCAGCGGCGCACTTCAGTATGGCGGTCATTCAGGGCATCAGGAACAAAGAAGAGGAAAAGTGGTGCTACCTGAGAGTTGTCCAGGTACTGTGACATCTTGTTCACAGTAAGAGCAATGCCACACCTGAAAGAGAAGCCATTAATGCAAAAACAATCTCAGTACACTATGAAGGAGGGGCTTTAATAATGTACTCTCTTACCTTGCTTCCCATTGGTCAGGGGGAGATTCAGAGATGACTCTACCCAAGGTGTCCAGCACAGGTGGTGGTCTCTTTAAAAGACAAATACATGTGATTTATTTATGAGGGGATCAAAAAGCAGGAATAATCTGTTTTAACACTGGTCAAATGTAGGTGCTCACGTAAAGCTTTTGGTGGTAAAGCTCAGTTAGCTGTCCAAGGACTGGGGCTGACTGGTCTGTATATTGAGAAACCGCACTTGACAGTGCTTCAGCTGCAGCTGAACGAACAGCCTCTTCGTGGTGGGTGATGTCGCTAATCAGAAGAGAGCAGAGCTCTGGGACCAATTCCAGATCAAGAGATTCCCAGAGTCTGAGGAGAAGGTTGGGAGGGAGGGAGGAAAGGAGAACCCAAAAGGTTAGCTTTCCCTTCAGTTTTACCAAATCTGAGCAGTATGGTGCAAAAAAGCTGACATTTTAAAAACACTTTTAAGAGACACACAAAAATACTGAGTGTGCCTTCATAACTACATTGAAATAGATAACAAAGGCATTTGATAGACCTGAAGAATAGAGATTCAAAATTACATACTTTTCAGCAAACATTCGACCCTCTTCTTCCACATCAAACCTAGCAATCCAAAGCCTGCGTAGCAAATTCAGTCCACTTTGCTCTGTGCTGTCTGTCGGCAACGCAAACTCCATCTCCAACAAGCCCTGTGCATCAGGATTGGAGTTAAAAAAAGGGACCATACAGACAAATAAAATTATATTAAGCAGAACACTTAACTCACACATTCCAGATCGGGAATGAATAATGTGAATACTGTAGTTACTTTTTGTTATTGATTATCATCTGTTGAATAATAAATGCAAACCAAGGTAATTAACAGATTGACAACTGGCGCCAGAATCTTACTCAGAATCTAAGTGGAAAAAATAAGACCAGAGTCTAACCCAAACTCAGCAGATAGATACAATGCAACGGGCACATTCTCTATCTCAGCCTACAAGAGCCTGTATGTAAATGTAAATATATACATACACACACACACACACACATATATATATACACACACAGTATGTCTTTATATATTCTAAATAAAACATTTGATTTATTTGCAACTCACCCTGAGAGCAGCATCACGGACAGAGAAGCAAGGTGAAAGGAGAGCATTGAGCAGGACGTCTATCTCTGGCTGCTCTGCCACAGTGCAACCATCTCCTCCTCCAGCACTGGTACACAGTGCCGTTAAGCACTGAGATGCCAGCACCTGCGTGGAAAACGACACATTGTTTACATGCACACAATATCCTGATCGTCTTCATGTTAATCAGCATATTGGTAATAACATCAGGACTAGTGCGCAAACGATGAATTATTGTACAATCAAATTAAACAAAGGGTTGATGTGGATTAATTTCTATTTAATCACAATTAAATATTAATATTTTTATCCAAATTAATCATCAATTCTAACATGTTGAAGTTAAAGGGGAAATGCTTTTTTTTAATATTTTGCCTATCGCTCACAATCATGAGAGACAAGAAAACAAGTCTTTTTATTTTAGGATTTACCGTAATTTCCGGACTATAAGCCGCACCTGACTATAAGCCGCACCAGCTAAATTTAAGGGAAAATACAGATTGCTCCATATATAAGCCGCACCCGACTATAAGCCGCAGGGTTTTGATGTGTAATTAGCGTAGTATATAGGGGTTCCTGCTACCACGGAGGGGATTGTCGGGACAGAGATGACTGTTTGGGAACGCAAAGCGTCCCATTTATTAACAGTAAATCTTTCAATCAAACTTTCACATCTTTGACATGGCGAACAGCATTCGTGCAGAGTACAAATAATACAACGGTGCAAATTAATACAAAGTGCTCGCCTGTACGTTATCAAAATAACCAGCCTACCGGTATATGAAAAGTCAGTCTTTAATCATTGTGTCATCGTCTTCCTCCTGCGTACTAAAACCACCGAAATCCTCTTCGTCGGTGTCGGAGAAGAACAGGCCGTAAATAAGCCGCACCCTTGTATAAGCCGCAGGGACCAGAACGAGGGGAAAAAGTAGCGGCTTATAGTCCGGAAATTACGGTAAATATGATAAAAAACGCTTGGAAAATGCGGCTAATGGGAGTCACCGTTGTAGCCTTCAACGCCCTCTAAAACAACTTCAAAACCCTCCATTAACGTTTTGTATACACGCTGCGAGTCTATATATAATGTAGTAACAGACACATTCAGAACAATATGTAATATGCACAATATTTACCGTATTTTAGTCATTTTAATCTTTACTGGAAATAATTCTTCTGCGCATTTATTTCCGTTTCCAAAGCAGTGCACGTCTGACTTCCAGTGTGTTCCTACTTCCGGATACAAAACACTTGTGTGCAATCTACATTTCTGCCAGTGGGTGCTCGGACGGGCGGTAAATCTGACGCTACTTTTCTGAGCATGCGCGGTTTTTGCTTGGTGGTGAGAAAGAATTTGCCATCATTCCCACGTGGGTGCTCGGCATTGTCGGATCGGCGCCTATGCTTGTGTGTGTTCTAATCATGGCCGACTTGTTAACAAACAAAGACAACTATTTTAGGACAAATGAGGATTCACAACCTTATCTTTTTTAATATGAAATAATAGAGCAGGGGTCACCAACCTTTTTGAAACCAAGAGCTACTTCTTGGGTAATGATTAATGCGAAGGGCTACCAGTTTGATACACACTTAAATAAATTGCCAGAAATAGCCAATTTGCTCAATTTACCTTTAACTCTATGTTATTATTAATAATTAATGATATCTATCTTTGTGGAAACACTGATCATCTTAATTACTTCTCACAATAAATATATATAGAAACAGATAAATATCAATATGCAACACTTTATTTTTATATTTTCTCTAAGTGCACATTTTTCAAATTGAACATTTTCAAATGATCACTTCTAAGACAGTCTTGTGAAATCACAATATCCCATTTTAACTAGCTAGCCACTAACATTTTTTAACAAATCATGAATTACTTTGCACCATGTTTGTACAAATAATAACTCATGTAAAATGCAAAAGTCAACTCTCAAATTTTTAAATAAATCATGTCACACTTTGAACTGGACACCAAATCTGTTATCTGTTTCTTTGTCAGTTAGTGGGAAGCCTGGCATTGCATGCTGTTAACTAGTGTGTTGTACTCTGGTGTGTAACTTGACACTGCAACTCTGAGTGAGTCTTGCAGATGTGCATCAGTGAGGCGTGTTCTGTGTTTGTTCTTGATGAAGTTCATGTCAGAAAAGGCTGATTCACAAAGATAAGTTGAACCAAACAGGCTTGCAACCTTCATAGCTGCTGCGCATACACCACTGTACTTTTCTGTGTCAACAAGGCACCAAAAGTTTGGCGCAGCCTGGTGGGCTTTGAGGTGGAGGTCATGTTGCAGTGTTACAATTTCAATCTCCACCTGTTCAGCATCCAGGCTGAATGTTGCACTTAACTGCTCAGCAATAATGATATGTCCACGTTCATGAAAGGATTACAAATGAACGACACACATGGCTCAAGCTGATCCAGGTCACAAAACCTGTTCTCAAACTCTTGCCCAACTCTGTTTATGACCTGAGAGTACTTTTCTGCAACTTTGTCAAAAGCCTCAGATGCAGAAGCATTGTCTTTCAGCACCATCTGCACGGAGGGAAAGTGCAGCACTTTTTTTCTCTGTAAATGCCAGCTCACTGGTAAGTGCTGCTATTTGAGCTTTTTTTAAGAACATGCCAGCGGGCGACTCACCTGGTCCTTATGGGCTACCTGGTGCCCGCGGGCACCGCGTTGGTGACCCCTGTAATAGAGGATAAACTACTGCTTCTAGAAGCGAGCACGAAGGATGAGTGAGACGTTGGAGCAGATGGAAGGCGATAGAGCGAAGCGGAACTTGAAGCCAAGCTATTTTAACATAAACTGATTACTTACCCAAAATCAACAGGAAACGTACCGACCAGCTGGACCAGACCAACAACTGTCCATTGAGTGAGTCACACTTAAATATCGACCACGATACACGCAGCACGTGTTATGCGTGTCAGTACAACTACAGTACATACGCTCTCTGGCTTGCTGTGTACAAACAAAACATGAAATGTGTGCTAATACTTTACAGATACTGTAATATGATTGTTCATGTTTTTCAGTCAGTACAGGTTATTGTCCTATCGTAGTGTTGTGCGTTACAAACTCAAACACGTTTCATGCTGACGTAGAAGCTAGTTTATCTCTTGTCGTAGTTAGCTTTCACAGCTAATACCGTAGCATGGCAATGTGTTACTACTATAGAAAAAGAGTTCCTCAGTGTGTGTTCGCTCTTACAATAACAATGTTGCTACAAATTGGTTATTATATGGGTTACGGAACGTAAATTAAGTATTGTTAACGGTTTTTGAATGCATTTTTTAAATTGATTTAGAGGTAGAATTGATTGCTCCCAGTAGAGGCCACCAAAAACGAGACGATTTTTATTTTATAGAAAGCAAAAAAAACAAAAAACCTTTTGTCTTCTTGTCTCTCATAATGATTGTGCATTTTGCCTTTAACACAAAACGTGTCTGTTTTTATAAAACAAACATTTATCCAAATTAACGTACAATATGGTGTGATGCAGAATGTGCCCAACACTTTATGTTGGTCGACTGTTCCACTTTGGGCTTTTTGTAGAGGTGTGACGATACACTCATCTCAAGAGACGAGATGATACACAAGATGAGATTTTAACATGAATTCTAAGCAGAGGCACCATGTGGGGTGGGAAATTTAGGACAATTCCAAGGGACCCTGACCTGACTATTAAAAAAAACTTCTGACTTCGTTTTACTCAAAAGACAGCTTTTGAGAAATATCGGCACATTTTAATCTCACAAAATCTTGTCAACCTCCTCGTTTTTTTACTCAAATTTCCCTTTGATAGTGCCAATATTTTGTTTAGTGTCTTCCATATTGACTTGTTTCCGTCTGCAGCATGTCACTACCGAGCCTATTGCCCATTTGCACATGCATGACGCGAACACTACTTGGACAAACTGCGCGGAAATGTTAGCAGCTCGTACTCAAAATACATTTTGTGTTACCTGTACACAATTTGGCAACAATAAGAATGAAGTCAACCAAAGAGTAGTGCAGTTAGTTGACAGTGGAATAATCGTGCATTAATCAAAATTGAGGTACAAAGTTCAAATAATCCTGATTTTTGCTGTAAAAATGTATTAGTACTTAGAGCTGACTTTGACTCAAATCCAGTCGACTCTGAATCAAATAAGAGCAAACGCTATGGCTTCGTCCTTTTATGGACTAAATCATTCCGTCTTCCGTAAGTGCAAACACTTTCTTTGCATTGAGACTGATCAGATTGCTTAGCTTTCCTATAACTTGTCAAGACTAGACAAAAGTAGGATTTAGAAGGCTTACCTGGATTCTTGGTGCGGCAGTAGAAATAAGTCTGATCAACAGCAGCAACATCTTAACACGTGGTAGCAGTTCAGGGCCATTCTGAGAAGATTTAATAACAAACGGCATTCCATAAAAAAGTGATCACGTGTTGAAATCCAGTGTAAAAAGCCATCTGTACCTCATCAACGATAATATCTTCATTTGTGCTGGCCCGAAGTTGACAATGCTCATTGATGATTTGCAAAGATCTAGTCATCAGAGTCTCCTCTGTGCTGCCTGACGAGTCCGTGAGTGTGGAGTTGAGGAGAGGAAAGCAGAAGCAAAAGGCAGGTGCAGACAGTGGGGTCACATCTGCAAGAAAAAGCAATGCATTCAACAATTTAAAAAAAGCAAAGCTAGTGACAAATCCAATACAGTAGAACCCGTTTAAGTAGACGCCACCCGGACTGGCAGGCTCACGTCGACATGAGTGATTGTTGGCATTATGTAAGTATGATCATAACGGTCCTCACCACCAGTCTTGCATTCTCTCTGTGGGACTGTGTGGTTATGCAGCAGCAGTATAGTGCGGGTAACTGCTTTGTCCAGGTCCTCCTGCTCCCAGGCCACATCCAGATCACACAGCGGCTTCAGCAGTCGTAAAGTCACGTGTCCAACAAGCACACCTTCAAAGAAACATGCATCAGAATAGTAGAAACTTGAACCAACCGCCGTGTTTTTGGACACCAATGTGGGTGCAAGTCAGGTACCTAGAGGATGGAGGTGGTGCGGTAGAAGGCCCGCGCCAATGTCCAAGAAGACCTGCTGGATTCGTGGAGCAGCCAGAGGTGAGTGCAACAGAGGCAACAGAACCTGGAGGACTTGAGGTAGCTCCCTGGTAATCTGAGGTGGGCTCTCTTTAAGAGTAGCTTCTAGGAGACCCACCGCCCTTTGCAACTCTACATCAAGCTAGGAAGAATATTGCATTTCAAAAGTCAAACAAGGGGAAAAGGATAAAAAGTTAAATATCGGACACTTTTAGAAAAATTTTTAGTTACCACTTGAAGTCTTGTGCGAATAGATGTCTCTTTCTCACGTTGCGCTTGAATCATTTCCTTTTGTTTGCTGGTGAGCTGTACTTCATCTTTAATACCTTTCTTCTTCTTCATCTCCTGTGACATTATATTTCAATTCAGACCCAGATATTGTATTTACATCGGTAAAAATTATAGTTTTAACTGACCTCCTGTAACTCAAGTTCAATGATCTGATCCTTGTAGGAGTATGTCTTGTTTTCTCTCTTAATATTGACCTTCTTGGTGTTTTCCTTCTGGGCACTGGACAGAGATAAATGAGTAAAATACACTACTTTATGTAAGTTGCAGTTCATGATAGGCTCACACTTTTACCTCTCAGTTATGGTATTGTCATAGAGTTCACCCTCAGGTGTCTGCATGATGGCATACTCCTCCTTGGTGATGTGAATGAGAGCAGGTTGGCTAAGCTCCTTTGCGACGTGACTCATTACGCGAGGCAACAGCTTGTCAGGAGAGAGACCACAAAGGGCACCAACAGCATTTTGCACCACCTAAAGAAAAATGATATTATACATTTATATTATACATCTGGGTACAATGTAATTTGTATATGTATGTCTGGGTCTTTTTTCTTTAACAACATCCATCCATACAATAATGTTCAATTGCGTTGTGCCTCTTCCCCCTTACACAGCTTCAAGTGCAGCCCAAGAGAACAACATAAATTAATATGACTAACACTAGCATAGAAGCTGAAACAACAGTGACTTTAGTTTCACTATCTGCTGCAGCTTACCAGTAATTCTGCCCCGAACGGGGACTTGCAGGCACTCAGAGAACATCTATGAGACTGTATAGGTCCCGAATGGGAGTATCACCATACAAACTATTTTAAATCAGAAAAGGCATTTTTATATATAAATATTTTTAATCAGACTTTTTGTTTATGTGTCTGTAAATTTTCCACTCCTCTGATATAACATGTTCTACAAAAACTTGTCCCTGCTGTTGGAGTGACAAGCACAATAATACCGGTATACTGGGTATAAAAAAAACCTTTGCAGACAGGCACTTAGTGTTATTTTTGTTTGTGGATAAAAAAAAGGCTCCTACTCAATGAGTAAAAGCTAAAATGTTCATTATAAATATTGAGTAAAGACACAAAGATTTGTTTTTAAATATGTGCATGAAGACGTCGGCAACACCCACTGCTCTGTTGTCTTTTGTAGTTTTTACAACAAAATTTAAATCGAAAATCAAGTTTTCTGAGAAAAAAATAGGGATTCTATTTTTGGCCAAAGCCGTGCAGCCCTATGCTGTAGTTTGACAAATATTCTGTATTGTCTACTATCCTTATGTCTCTTGACAAAGTCACAAGTAAATTTGTCAACAATAGTTTCAGTTTAGATTTCAGTTATTTTGACCGGAGGGGCATTCAACGGGTTTCACTGTGATATTATTGTAAGTATAAATGATATGTATGCATTTAAAACTGGGGATTCACCTGGTTGTCGGCGGTGACCTCCAGCAGATGTGGCAGAATAGCGTCAACATTATTTTCTACAAACTCTTCTGCTTTTATGCCCATGGAGGAGAGCAGAACGGGCCACAGTCCACGGCGAGCTTCGACTGAGAAGGATACACAGATTTTAGTCAAGTTATTCAACTGCATCAGCACAAACTAGCAAGATAAGAAACCGCTCAATGTTGTACCTAAGGATGGATGATGAGAAACTAAAATGATGTCCATAGCCAAGTTCTCAGACTGCTTTGGATCACCCCATTGGATGGCACGGGAGCAAATGACATGCAGCGCGTCCGAGAGAACACGTGGGCGAATGTAGCCGCGACCTAGCTCAGTTTGCTCTCCAGACTCTGACATCAAGACATCCTGGGGCAAAACCTGACATGGTACAGTCAAAAGTATTAGACCACTTTTCTAAGGGGAAATAATATTGAAAGTAATCACTTTGTGTTTGTTGATGACAGCTCGGAGTTCTCCCAGAAGGCCGTGGGCCAGGCTAGAGCCGCCGAGGGACAGGAGCAGCTTCTTGACAGTCTGTTTAGCCCTCTTCCTCACAAGCCAGCTCTGAGACAGAAGGACAGCTACTGTAGCACTGTGGTACATCCTGGAAGAGAGTATAGAAATAAAGAGAAAGTTTACTATAGTTTATTCAACACTGACAGGAAAAAGCAATCGCTGACATTACATGGTACCTAAATGAAGACTTTGAAAGGACTACCTTGTTGTTGGCTTACACTGAACTGATGTGTAACCCCTGATTGTCAGTGAAACGTTTATATATAACTCCTGTGAAGAATGCATATACGGTATATATGTTTAAGAGTTATTTATTTTTAATTCATAGTCATGTGTGAAGCAGCTAGTGTTTTCCATTTGTACTGTTTGTATTTCTTATCTTATGTCCGCAAGCAAACTGTGTGTGTTACCTTGAGGGCCTGCACTGTATGAGATGGAATACTCCCTTTTGTCTTATCTGTAGTAGAACAATGAAACCGTGTTCCTTCTCAGACAGGTGGGGGCCTTCTTCGTTTTGCAAGAAGTAGGCTCTTCCGTTCGAGTGTTAGATTAACTCGAGCAGCCGATACGAATGTATTGATTGACTTGACCTCCAAAAGCTTTGGAATAAACTACAAAATATTCCTATTCGGTCCTGGTGATCATTCTTACTCAGCTTATATGTCATCCAAAATAATTTGGGATTAACCAGTAACTTAGATTCCCTTGGAGGAAGAACTGGTCCGACGCAACACTCCTAACTCACTTCTTCATTTAGTAACTTGCCACTAGCATAATTGAACCCAGTTTATATGACAGTATAAGCATGTGCACCACTTGTGTAACTTGTTTACGTTTCGTGCCGGTTGCGCCAAAAATAACATGCCAGCATAACGTCTGTTTATAGCAAGTGAGAAGGACTGAAACACAAGAAGTGGAGGTTTTGCAATGAAATAACTGACGTTTTTAATCACGGTTAATAGTAAAACCAGTTAATCGTTGCATCCCTAGCTGTAGTGCTCTTGGATATTCTTATGTCAACAACAGCAACATGGTCATGTTATATTTTGTTCAGAATTGAAAGTTTAGGGAAGGGTAATTCACTATTCTTAGCTGGACCCTTGACCTCATCTTTATGGGTAGAGATGTAATTGACACCAGCTTCATGTTCTATTAGCTGCTAAAAGAAATTCATGTATTTTGTATAGAAGCAAACACCAGCACACTCACTGAGATTTGTTAAGCCTCTGGGCATGGTCCAGGAAAAGTCTTTCGCAAAGCAGCAGCACAGTCAGCTGAGCTAAAAACAAAACAAAAAAAATACACATTATTTTGCACTTTAAATTCACTCAGGCTATTAATTTGGATGATTGCCCACTTTCGTCATTGGCCTGGGAAAGGAACTTCTCTGTCGTGAAAAGTGGCTTCTTTTTATCCAAGATCAAGTTCCAAAAGTTGGAGAGTTTTGTCTCTGCAGGAACAGAAAGTGTCGACTATCAATAATGTTTTTAACTAGGCCTTGTGAATAAGATACGTGATCATCACCTGTCACTGTTTCAAGCAGAGCCAGTCGGCTCAAAAGAACCGAAGCTGCCACGGCTTCGGCAAGCAGAGCATGCTGGGAGTTTTGTGCTGCAGCTTTCTCCACTGTTTGCAACAGCAGTGGTATGAGATCTAAGGCCTGGGCCAGGGTGTCACCTGAAAAAAGGTAGAAACAGGAGCAATAAGAAAATAAATACATTGTACTTTTTTCTGGCGTTTGTTCTTGGGTAGACGCACCTTTAAATAACCCCAGCATGGACTGGATGTAGGCATGGCGAATAAGGGAGGTTGAAGTTTTGAGGGTAAAAGCCTTCTTTAACCAATCCAGCAGAGCAGCAGGAATCTCCACTGTAAGCCGGCTGCTCCACAGGGAAAGCACCGACACAGCGTGCACCAAGGTGCCCTCGTGAACTAAATTACAAAGGCAAAATGTTTTATATATAAAATTAATATGTCAGTTTTTCTAAATGAATATATAAAATATATGAGTATACTGCCTTAAAAAGCACGTATACTGCCTTAAAAACACGTTAGATCTTAAGAAAAAAATGATTATGGTGAGACTGAAAATCATTGTATTGATGCATGTACTATTAAGCATTTAATCCTAGCACCTAAAATCAATCAGGGTACTGTTCGTCTGTGTAAACTGCCAAGGATAAGTCACCTTCCTGACCCTCTGCCGAACTGAAATTACATTTGAATCATTTTGGGCAGGGGCGCCAAGTAGGGTGGTAGAGTTGGTTCATTTCCAGGGCCCCAGACTGGCAGGTGTTGAGTGTATGTGTGTGAGTGCTGGGCGAGGGTGGTTCAGGGGTACTGATTATAAGCCTTAGAATTCTTGACTGAATTCCTGTTTTTAAAAAAACTACCATAACAAGGTTATGACTGTACCAGATAACATTTTTTTTATTTGGCTGAGTCACAAAGCAATGCAGGTGCACTTGAATAAAATTTAATAATTTTGCATGCAGAGCCTACTAAAGTTTGCCCAGAGTGTGACTGTGAGCGTGAATGGTTGTCTATCTGTGTTGGCCCTGCGATAAGGTGGCAACTTGTCCGGGGTGTAACCTGCCTTCCTTTTTATTGAAGCTATTTTCGTTGTGGTTAAGTTACCAGCCTTTAAAAGTAACTTTTTACACTTTTTGTGAATCTGACATGCAGGGGAAGAAAGGCTAAGGAGTAAAAGAAAGAGAGAATACCTTCTTGCTGCAGATAAGGGATGAACATCAATGCAACAGCAGAACTTAGGGTTTGGTTTGAGGTCCCTGACACAGCATGATGGCTACAGCTGCCAATCCCTAGAGTCAGAAATTATTACATTGGTTATAATCATACTCCTGCACTATATGTGGTTTAACTATAGAATTAAAAACATTTCTAACAACTCGTACCTGACAAAACACTCATCTTTTGGGTGACAACTGTGAGTTTTCCTTCAGATCCTGCAACCATAAACATTGCAATGTAATACATACAAATAAAAAACTGTGGAGTGAAGAGCTGTAATCTGTGATTATTGGTCCCCTATTGTGCAAAATAGGCGTTTAAAATGACATCCCAACGGTAATCACTTGTTTGCACCACTTTTGAAAGAAGACATACTCAAATGGTCTGTTTTGAAAATCTGGGAAAAACATCTGGCTAAATGAGCATGTCCCATGTATAGGACTACAACTTAACAAATAATTATAAAACAGGCTTTGCTACACATTTGAAAATAAATCCTAAATTTCTGCCAAGTACTTGTCAGTGCTCTGTAGGCATACGAAGCTATACGTTACATTATTTAGCTTTTCTTTGCCGAATACGCTAACCAAACATCCCATCGAAATGAGACTCTGATGTTAGCACTGTAACGTTAGTTAACCTTGTTATACTAGTGTTGCTAATGTTTGTTTTCTTTAATATTTTAAATTGCATCTATTACGATTGACAGTTGGTAAGTGATGATGTACGAAGACGACAAAGTGCACAACAGCTCTTGTTCAGTGCCAGAGAGAGGTGGATAAACAACTGATTAATATTAAACCTACAGACATACAAAACGTTATGTTCCCAGTAGGCCTTACACAAATAATTACTTTCCCGTATCCAGGCAAAATAAATTTGGCTTGAAAGGCGAATATTTATTTCACCTCCAAGGATCTTGAAAAGGTGTGTTACAATGTCCTGCACAGCGCCGGCGTCACTGCACTGTTGGGCCAAGTTCTTCAAGGCCTGGATTGCGTCCTCCATTAGCTGGGCATTGTTTGCTTTCAGTTGACCTGAAACAGATCAGGATGCCAAAAACCAATAAGCTTCAAGCTTTGTCATAATAAAAATACACCTGGGTGATTGTAGAATTAATAAAATACCAGCTATACAAAATAATATTCTAAAATGTCGCTTCCTTTAGCGTCTTACTTGCTATGGCCTTTACAATATCCATGGAATACTGACTCAGATCAATAGTCAGTGCAGACAGCAGGCTGGAAACCGCTGGGGAGAGATGAGTGGGGAGACACTTTGTTAGCGCTAATACAGTAAGTGAGTGGTTATCAATGGTGCACATTGGAGTCCAAACATAGTGGTGGACGATACTGGACTGTATCGATATAATACCAACTACATACAGGGGCTAGTACCGCTGATACCGGTACTTTTGACTTTGAATATCATCATCATTTAATAATATCTTTAATTGGCCTCTAGTTAGTTGATTGTAATTACAATAAAACACGGGACAATGAATTTATGAAAATAAAATGTTTTCATTAATTCAATTCAACAATATAAAACTCTGTAAATGTATAAACATAAAGTATGCTCCTTATTTCGTGTTACTAAGCACAATTATTTATGAAAAAATAAGTCTAATAATGTAATGTACTGGTTGTGATATTAATAGTTATACGTCTGTAACTGTAATCTGTATGCAGCCTAAGCCTAATAGAAATACCAATTTTCCTTTAGTGGTTAACTCAAAAGGGCTATTATATTTCACCATAGTCATATTTTAGGTTTGAGGTATACTGTATACCGTATTTTTCGGACTATAAGTCGCAGTTTTTTTTATAGTTTGGCCAGGGGTGCGACTTATATTCAGGAGCCACTTATGTGTGAAATTATTAACACATTACCGTAAAATATCAAATAATATTATTTAGCTCATTCACGTAAAAGACTAGACGTATAATATTTCATGGGATTTAGCGATTAGGAGTGACAGATTGTTTGGTAAACGTATAGCATGTTCTATATGTTATAGTTATTCGAATGACTCTTACCATAATATGTTACGTTAACATACCAGGCACATTCTCAGTTGGTTATTTATGCGTCATATAACGTACACTTATTCAGCCTGTTGTTCACTATTCTTCATTTATTTTAAATTGCTTTTCAAATGTCTATTCTTGGTGTTGGGTTTTATCAAATAAATTTCCCCCGAAAATGCGACTTATACTCCAGTGCGACTTATATATGTTTTTTGCTTCTTATTATGCATTTTCGGCCGGTGCGACTTATACTCCGGAGCGACTTATACTCCGAAAAAATACGGTATATTTAAATGTGGTTCAGGTCTTGTCAGTTTTGGGACACGTTTTTTGGTTTGATTCGGTGTACATTGTTGTTCTTTTTAACAGACCAGAATACATATATACTAGTAAACTACCATGACAATTTATTAGTTATAGATCTTACAAAATAACAATTTAAGATGGTCCCTAAAGCTCTGACCTTTGAATTGGTATAGACAAAAAATATAACTAATATCTTTATAACCACATTATATACCATCAACATCAATTTTGACCAGTATTTTAAGTCAAAGCATAATAATTTTGATTGTACCAATGAGTGCTTGTTAGCACAGTCAGACCAGAAGCAGTCTTACTGTGAAGGTTGCTGTTTTAAGGGCGCTTGACGGATGCCATGTTTGTGAATGGAGACGATTTAAGGCTGTGTAGGGGACAACGGTCCCGGACACATGATTTCCCCAGACCAACATTCCATCTCTTCACAATGACAGCATGTCAACTTCCATAATATACCACGTTTAACATTAAATTTTTGTTTTCTGGATTGCTGTTTTCACCAGATCTTTGAGGAAATTAGAGTACTTTGTTGGACGTATAAACAAGAAACTGCACCAAAAATAATGATTCCACCCTGCGAGTATCAATCTGATACCAATGCTCACCTTGCGATTGATGAAATGTATATTTAGATCGAAACCAAACAGTGTATCTCACCTTGCATGGCATTTTCTGGGCTGCGCAGCATTGTCTTTTGCATGCATGGGAGAAGCAGTTCCTTAAACTCAGAGTGGGAGACATGGCGCAACAGGGAGCCACTTTTGTCCACAATGTGCTGTTGTGTTTTAGTCTTGCTCATTAGGACTGTCTTGATGTACAGGTCCAACATGGCACTCTGGAAAACAGCAGGTTTGCAGTTCAAAACATAATCCTCGGTAAAAAAAATAGTTGGAGCCATTTTACAGAATCAAACAACTCACCTTATGTTTGTCAATTGTTGCTTTGTCTTTCTGAGCTGTGCAGAAGTCTAAACACACACCCAGCATAGCCAGAGTTGCAGGGTTCGGGTCCAGACTCAACAAGGTGCTGATGTATTGATCAACTAAACCAGGATGCTGGGGAACAACACAAAATGCCGCACCGTATATTATTATACAAGTTATGTTGACTAAATTATTACATATTTGTCAATGATTTTCTCAGGCAAAAGTCAAGCAAGCAAAATACTCACTTCCTCACAAAGACGAGTCAGAGTCTTCAGGCTGGACTTCTGAGCGGTGGACTTGGCTCCACCCACCACCTCGGCCACAAGCAGGCTCTGAACCTGCACCTGAGAGAAGATATTGGCAAAAACATCAATGTCACATTCAATACAATGTTCATTCATACACGGAAAAATATTTGAGAGGTTTTTTTTGCGTGAAAGTACTACTACTCAAGTTAATGCTGTAGTTGCACTGACCATTTTATTCCAGGTGGGTCCATCTCTCTTCTCTGGAGAAGAAAAGACAGTGGGGACTAGAAGACAGGTCCACGACAGGCCAATAAAGGAAGCCGAGCCTGTGCTTTTCCTGAAAGTATGGTGGGGATAAAAAAGCGATCATTCAGCCGTACTATAAACACCAAGTGACTTTTTCGTTCTGCTTATTGTTTTGTTGCTGTACACAAGCTACATATAACCAGTGTTAAAGTAACGCGTTAGTGTAACGCCGTTATTTTCTGCGGTAACGAGTAGTCTAACGCGTTATTTTTTATATTCAGTAACCGTTACTACATGATGCGTTACTGCGTTATTTTACGTTATTTTTTATATAGTATCGACTAGAAACTGAGAAGATCTGAGTGTGTTTTATTGGAGAGTTGCAGTGTCGTCCTTCTGAATGTTCCTGTGTCACAAGGAAGAGAAGAGGCGCGCAGCACGCTGTGTGTGTGGGGCGTGTCTGTGTTTACTAACAAGACATCATGGCGGAGCCGAAGCCGAGTTTCTTAACATGGAGATATTCTCACTACTTTCTTTTGTCGAGCACAAAGAAAAGAACATTTTAGTTAAATGTAAGTTGTGTCTTGGATCAAAGATCCCATCTACTGCCCAAAACAGCAATTCAAATCTGCTGAAACAGCTACAAAAGCAACATGCTTCAACGAAGCCAGTAAAGAGAGACACACTTCACCTAAGGATTTTAATGGAGGCACTGCTAGCCAGGACAACATTGATAGAGCCATTGCAGCGTGTGTGCTAGAAGACAATCAGGCTATTTCTACAGTGGAGTCACCCGCTTTCAGGTAGCTAATTAGCATGATAGCGGGCGTCAAACGGCAAATGGCACGAAAACATTTTCCAAGTTCCTGGACACAGTGGACGGTGACTACATAAACATGGAAAGCAAGCTAAAGAAAACACTCCAAACTCTGCCTCTGCTCATCATTCAGCACTGAAGGTACACACACTCTGTCAATTCTCTTATATACTCTTTCATTCTAGACTTCTAGAGTGTTTGATTATCACATCACTCTAAATGTATAGACTATAAAGTTCACAAACATAAAAAGGGATCCTAGTGGGACTGGCCAATCTTTCCTTTTCTCTAAACTAAAACTGGGGAAATGCGTAGAGTGTTCTGGGCTTCACTGAAGACATGATTTTATTTCACAATTCCTTGAGAGAAAAAAACGCCTGGTTAGGCGTGTGTATAGCAGTATGTGTGCTGTATATAATGACATGACATATAATCATGTCATGTGTGCCTTCCTTGGGTGAAGCCAGGTTTACAGCTATGTTGTGACATGTTGTTATTATGCGGTTTGTTACATATGTATGTTATGTTGCAGCTATTTAAAATAGTTTTGTCAATTTGTTCTGGCCCAAAATAAATTGGTCCTTTGAAACATGTCTTTGTCTTTGTGTGTTGTATGTAGACCACATTGCTTAGCAGAGTTCAGTGATGCAAATGCATGTCAAGTTGATCAACAGATTGTATTATTCTCCAGTGCAATAACAGTACTGAAATGAAGGCTAAAAGGGCATTAATGGGAGACTTAAAAAAAATGAAAATAAACTTTTCACAGTAACGCATTTTTGGTGTAAGTAACTGAGTTACTTTTAAAATAAAGTAACTAGTAACTGTAACTAGTTACTGTTTTTCAGTAACTACCGGTAACCCAACACTGCATATAACATGCTAGTTTGGTTGGAAAACATGTATCCTTTTTCAACGAGTAGCTGGTTGATAGCCACACAAAAACAAGCGACAGAATAGGTAACATTTATATTTCAATCAAAACATTTTGTTTTGCTTTTCATGTATTTTCTTACTTTTTTCTCTCTCACAAAAGCAACAAACAGATTGCCGTCCCATAGAAAACACTGTTGCTTGCATTATAATAATAATATATTTTACTTTGATCTACAATGAATTTTAAAATAAGGTTAAGCAGACAATACTGTCTACTGTCCCCCGTTTGTTAGCCCCGTCCCTTGGATATATGTCTGGTTTGCTGTGTGGTGTCAAAACTGCTGCCTCAGCTACATCCAGTCAGGCGCATACCCCGGCTCGCCGTTTTTGTTGACGAGTCCGCCGGTTTGAAGGCAGTGGAGAAGGCTCATCACCAGAATGCCGGGTTGACGCTCCGCCAACTGCGCAATGGCAGAGAGGAGCTCTCGGCGGGAAGCAGCATCCCTTAGAAACACAATTATTAGCTTGTAAAAAAAACAAAAAAAACCGAACCACAAGTTAGCACTTACCGATATCTGTGAGGAGTGAGGCAGAAGAGCTTGCAAAGGCCTTTTATGGCAGGATCTGGTAAATCTAAAAGAAAGTATTCGACAATCATGAGCTGAAGTTTGAACACCACAATCGGAGCATAAAAAAAACAGAAACACTCACCTTTATCCTTTAAACATTGTTTCAGCTCTCCGAAAATCTCCTTGCGTTCCTTCACACTGGCTGTAGTCACTTTTAAAGCAAATTTCTTCAGCGTCTCTGAAACCTGGAAGAAAAAATTAGATTGACTGAAAATGGACCAAAATACCTTAAAGAGACAAGACACAAACAGGAAATTGGAAGTCACAGTGACACAGAGGTACCTAGGATTCCGTACACCCCATATTTTGTATGACTTGTTGTTTAACAAACATTTTCCCCAAAATGTTTCCATGGTTTACGTACAGTTTTGTTATCGCCATGGGGCCAAAGAAAGTTGATAGTCCCAGAATTAAAAAAATAAAAAATAGGGTAAGAAACACTAATGAATTCAAGAAAGAACTTATGTAGGAAAGCGGTGTCCGTGTTGATCTGCACCCGCTCCGCTCATCGCTGTCTTTTATAAAGGTATAAGTGATGTTAAGTGTTCGTTTTTCCATTTAATTCATTATTTATATTGATTTCCCAATGTGTTCAGCTTGTAAAACTATATTGTGTGTTTTTGTTAACATGTCTGGAACAGAGTACCGTATTTTCCGCACTATAAGGCGCACCTAAAAACCTAAAATTTTCTCAAAAGCTGACAGTGCGCCTTATATATGGACCAATATTGAGCCACAACAGGTCTCTCAACTACGGTAAGCAGCCGCCGACTTCATTTTCCCCCGTAGGAGAAGCGTGCGGTGCATCCTGGGATATATGACTGCACGAGGCGTGCCGTTTCATTTCCATTTGGGTGTTTATGTAAAGACCCCAAAATGGCTCCTATTAAGAGACACGCTTACGACGCAGAGTTTAAACTCAAGGCGATCAGTCACGCAGTAGAACACGGGAATAGAGCAGCAGCGAGAGAATTTAACATTGTCACTGAACTGCTAGACAACAGCAGCGACACTGACTCGATAAATGACGACTTAGACGAGACGGAGCCGGGCATGTTGGATGCCGTATTTGCCCAACTGTTTAATTCGGACACTGAAGAAGAAGAATTTGAGGGATTTGTGGATGAGGAATAACTTAAAGGCCTACTGAAATGATTTTTTTTTATTTAAACGGGAATAGCAGATCCATTCTGTGTGTCATACTTGATCATTTCACGATATTGCCATATTTTTGCTGAAAGGATTTAGTAGAGAAAATCGACGATAAAGTTTGCAACTTTTGCTCGCTGATAAAAAAAAGCCTTGCCTGTACCGGAAGTAGCGTGACGTCACAGGAGCTAGTATTCCTCACAATTCCCCGTTGTTTACAATGGAGCGAGAGAGATTCGGAGCGACAAAGCGACGATTACCCCATTAATTTGAGCGAGGATGAAAGATTCGTAGATGAGGAACGTTACAGTGAAGGACTGGAGAGGCAGTGATGGACGTATCTTTTTTCGCTCTGACCGTAACTTAGGTACAAGCTGGCTCATTGGATTCCACACTCTCTCCTTTTTCTATTGTGGATCACGGATTTGTATTTTAAACCACCTCGGATACTATATATCCTCTTGAAAATGAGAGTCGAGAACGCGAAATGGACATTCACAATGACTTTTATCTCCACGACAATACATCGGTGACACACTTAGCTACTGAGCTAACGTGATAGCATCGTTCTCAAATGAAGATAGAAACAAAAGAAATAAACCCCTGACTGGAAGGATAGACAGAAGATCAACAATACTATTAAACCATGTACATGTAACTACACGGTTAAAAATCCTCAGCCTGGTAAGGCTTAACAATGCTGTTGCTAACGACGCTAAGGCTAATTTAGCAACTTAGCAACCGGACCTCACAGAACTATGATAAAAACATTAGCGCTCCACCTACGCCAGCCAGCCCTCATCTTCCCATCAACAGCCGTGCTCACCTGCGTTCCAGCGATCGACGGCGCGACGAAGGACTTCATCCGTGGGTTTGGCGGCAAGCATCGGCTAGGCGTAGTAAGTAGTCCTTGTTGTGTTGCTGTAAGTATTGTACTTAGCCGCTAATACACCGATCGATCCCACCTACAACGTTCTTCTTTGCAGCCTCCATTGTTCATTAAACAAATTGCAAAAGATTCACCAACACAGATGTCCAGAATACTGTGGAATTTTGTCGAAGAAAACAAGAGGTTTCTGTATCGGGTTCGATGGGGTCCAACCACTTCCGTGGATTTTGTGACGTCACGCGCATAAATCATATGCAAAGGAGTTTTTCAACCGGAAGTGTGGCAGGAATTTTAAAATTGCACTTTATAAGTTAACCCGGCCGTATTGGCATGTGTTTCAATGTTAAGATTTCATCATTGATATATAAACTATCAGACTGCGTGGTCGGTAGTAGTGGCTTTCAGTAGGCCTTTAATAAAGTGAGTTTTACATGTTAATTTTTGTGTTGTGTAGGGATGATGCTCGAAACCGGTTTTCCCGGTTGTTCGATAAGAAAAGAACAGAGTCCTCGGACTCGAATCCCTTTTTGAGAACCGGTACCTGTTATCGAGACCACTATAGTAAAGAAAAAGAGTTGGTTCTTTATTCGAATGCCTGGGAACGAATCCCGTCCCGACAAGAAATGCCCCGTGGGACATCACAAGAAATGACGTCACGTAGCTCAGTCATTAGGCGCAGATGGGGAAAGCAGGAAAAAAATGGGCCGGAAAAAGCGCTCCAAGGCATGGCTTCATTTCACCAATAAAACGAGGAAGCGGCAATATGCAATTATTGCCAGGCTTCGCTCTCGTGTGAGGGGGAGTACAACAAGCGTGTCGTGTCTTCGACACGTGTTGAAGCAGCGGCAGAGACGACGAAGAACGCCCCTCTTCTTCTGCCAGCTGCCCAAGTCCTAGCTACAGTGGCGGTGACGCCGGTGAGTAACTAACGTTAACTGTTGCCGGTTAATTTCCATATCTGCTCACTTGTAGTAACGTTACCTCTTATGTCAACCAGGACTGCAGAAATGTTAGCGAGACTAACGTTACCTAAGCATGGTCAGTGGCTAACGGTAACGTTAACGTGAGCCTTTTTGTATGTGTCTGATGACGTTAACGTTATCTTTGTAGCCTACACCACGACAGAGTTTGCAAGTCTGTCTAATAAACTAGTGCTTTCTTTATTTCTTTAGTTTATTTGGAACATGAACAAACTTACAGTATAATACATCACAGCTTCATATCATTTCACTTTACAGGAGTAGGAATTGATTGGTTTGATTGAGACTTGTATTAGTAGGTTGCACAGTGAAATACATATTCCGTACAATTGACCACTAAATGGTAACACCCGAATACGTTTTTCAACTTGTTTAAGTCGGGGTCCACTTAAATTGATTCATGATACAGATATATACTATCATATATACTATCATCATAATACAGTCATCACACAAGATAATCACATTGCATTATTTACATTATTTACAATCAGGGGTGTGGAGGGGGGGGGGGTAGGATATGGACATCAAGTAGTGGACAGAGAGAGAGAGAGAGAGATCAGAAGGCATAAGAAAAAGTATCTGCATTTGATTGTTTACATTTGATTATTAGCAATCCAGGGAGGGTGTTAGTTTAGGGTTGTAGCTGCCTGGAGGTGAACTTTTATTGCGGTTTTGAAGGAGGATAGAGATGCCCTTTCTTTTATACCTGTTGGGAGCGCATTCCACATTGATGTGGCATAGAAAGAGAATGAGTTAAGACCTTTGTTAGTTCGGAATCTGTGTTTAACGTGGTTAGTGGAGCTCCCCCAATAAGTAAAGCTTATTATTATTATTAAAGCTGCACATTATTTGCAGATTATAATTACTGATTTGCAAAAAA